>NC_056745.1:1337115047-1337415047 GCF_019279795.1 Protopterus annectens
GGTCCCCGGAATGGGTGACTCTAATCCCATTTGACTTACGGATGTGCAGCACTTCCATTAGACTGGGTCAGAGATAGCCCTGTAAGGCAGATATAAGTCTCTTCTAAGTAGTCTGTACTCTACTGAGTGCAGTGACAGTGACATCAGTCTGTCTGTGTAAGACATGTGCTGGAGACACTGAATTTTCTTAGTTAAAAATCTCTGAGGTCTCTCAAGTTGCTGCAGTTGTTTGGTTTGGTATGGTACATACCAAAGGGAACATTATATTCAATAACTGGCCTGATGAAGGACGAGTACAGGGGAGCTATAACCTTTTTTGCCCTTGAGGCGATGCCTTTTGCTAATCAGGTGAGTGACGTAGAATGCCTTCCTCAACACAGTAGATACATGATGGTCAAAGTTGAGGTCACAGTCAACTTGTGTTCCCAGGTCTGTCACTACTGAATTGGTACTTGGGGCATTATTGTTTATTTTATAATCAGCAGGGACATTTTTTTTACCAAAGGAAATGATGATGCATTTTTTAGCATTTAGTTTAAGGCCATGGCTTTGGCACTAATCATTGATCTGTGTAAGCCCCTTTTGAAGTACACTGACATTGCTAAGGGATTCAATGATAGCACCTAATCTGCAGTCATCTGCAAACATGGTTATCCAAAGCCCCTCTGTTTTGGTCTGGGCTTCTGAGAAGTATATGCCAAACAAGAGATGGCACTTTACTGACTCTTGTGGGACCCACTGGTGATAGGTCTGCTGATAGAGCTCCCACTCTAGCTGAGCCAGTTTGCAACCCACCTGACAACATAGGGGTTAATATTCAACTGGGTTAATCTGTCAATGATGCCTGAATGTGGGATAGTTTTGAAGGCCTTGGCCAAGTTAAGATAGGCTGTGTGCACAGGTATGCACTTGTCTGTGGCTCTGGTCACATAGGTTCATAGGTGTGTACTAGGCTAATGGCTCTGGAGCTTTTACAAGCCTAACCCATAGGATTACCCTGGGATCCTGCTACCTGACCTTTGTTTCCAGTGTCACTGTCGAGCAGAGCCACTGCAGTGATCTCCTGGGGTGAATTTTCTATTTCCCATCCACTCACCAAGATTCCTCTTGAAGAGGGCCAGTGAGGTGCTCTGTTTGACATGTATGGGAAGTCTATCCCATAGCATGGGCAATCTATGGGTTATGAACCTGTCCCTCCAGCACGTTCTGTTGATTATGGTAATGAGGTTAAGATCTCTGGACTGTGTGGTGTGGAGGGATTGGGATTTCTTTAGATGTAGCATTTCTAACAGAGCTGGGTCAGACGTGGCTTTATAAATCAAGCAGAGATCGCCTCTAAGTTGGTGATATGAGACAGAATAGTTGGAGTTTTTTGAGTCTGTCCATATAGGACGTGTTTAAGGCCTAGGAACCTCTTTTTGAGGTACTTTTGTGGCCTCTCCAGTTGTTGCAGGTGTCTAGTGAGGTACATGCCAAATGGTGTATTGTACTCAATGACTGGCCTAATGAGTGAAGAGTAGAGGGAGGCAATGACCTCTTTCTTCCTGGATGCAAAACACTTAGTAATGAGATGTGCCACATAGGACTTTCTGACCGCAGTGGCAGTGTGGTGGTCAAAAGAGAGGTTGCCGTCAACCTGTGTCGCCAGATCTCTTATAAAACCTTCTGTGTTCAGTGGACTACCATTGATGTGGTAGTTCATGGGAACTGGATTTTTCCCAAAGGGGATGGTGACACATTTTTTTGGCATTGAGCTTAAGGCCATGGTTCTAACACCAGTCGTTGGTCTCAGTGAGGCCTTTCTGTAGGATGTCAGTATCATTTGGGGAGTTAATGGTTCCCAACTTGCAATCATCTGTGAACTTTGTCGGCCAGAGTCCCTTCACGTTGGACTGGACTTCTGAGAAGTAGATACCAAACAGGAGAGGACCCCAGGACCAATACTTGTGGGACTCCACTCATGACTGGTTGGCAGTCTGACTTTGAGTCAGCTACTTTCACACTGTGGGTTCTATCTGTGAGCCAGTTTGCAACCCACCTAGTGATATAGGAGTTGATGCCCAGCTTAGTGAATTTTTCTATGATTCCTGAGTGGGCAATGGTATCAAAGGCCTTGGCTAGATCAAGGTAGGCTGTATGAACCACCTTGCTTTCATCCACAGCTCTGCAGACTGACTCAAAGAAGTCAACCAAGTTTAGCAGGCATGATCTACCCTTCACTAAACCAAACTGTGTGGGATCAAGAGTTTGGAGATTCCCTATATCCTTGTTTATTAGGTCCATGATGATGTATTCCATAGCTTTGCATATCAGACTTATCAGGCTAATGGGATGATGGTTCCCAGGGTCTGTAGTTGCTCCTCCTTTGTGGAGAAGGATGACTATAGCAGTGCACCATTCGATAGGGACAAAGTCTGAGGTGAGGCTGTGATTTAACAGGGCACACAGGTGAGGTGCCAGTTCACTCTGTAGTTCATGTAGAACACAGCCAGGGATATTGTCATGTCCAATAGAAGCTATATTCTCTAAGAGGTCCACCAGGTTTAGCAGGCATGGCCTGCCCTTGACAAAACCTAACTGGGATGGATCCAGGGTTTGGAGGTTACTTATATCCTTATTAATGAGGTCCATGATGATTTGTTTTATTGCCTTACAGATGAGGCTGGTTAAACATATGGGTGTATAGTTACTTGGTTCTGTTTCCGAGCTGCACTTTTAAATGGGATAATAGTCGCTGGTTTCCATTCACTGGGGGCAAAGATAGTATTCAGGCTGTGGTTGAATATGGTGCTTAATGGAGTAGCTAGCTCTGTATATTCATTTGTTGTTCTGCCGCTCATTTTTTTTATAACAATGTCATACAATCCCTGGGTCCAGTCACCCTACATTAAATAAATAGGCATACAAATGTCTGTTTAAAACTATGTGGCTCACAGCATATGCACTATGTCACATGGGAAAACACCATTCGGCTAAGAGGTGCTATTGTAAAGTGGAACCTCCAAGCACACACAGTATGTACACATGTATGTGAGTGTACGTTTACAATATGTTTAGGAGATTATCAGCATTAGTGCTTTATACATACTTGTAATTTCTTTATTTTAACAGCATAATGTATCATTATACCTGCTTTGTATATACCGTACATAAGATGGGCACAAAAGTATTGTCTCTTTCACAAAAGAAATCTAAATCTGTTAATTTCTTTTCTAAAGTAAGCAAGTCACTGAAGTTATTCTTGCACTTGCTTAACATGTGTGTTTATTTCTGTAAACATTTACATTTGAGTTTTACTATATGCTTTCATTTATTAATAAATAAATAAATACAATAACATGAAAGCAACAAAGCACACATTTTTCATATATTCATTTTGCCTAATCCATCTACATTAGTGTTTCTTCTTCTGTGCAAATTGAACTAGGACTGCACGTCTTCCTTCTAATTGTTAAATGTTTATGCTTCTGTATAACTTGTCTCTTTGGGAGATGGGTATTTTCTGCAACCGGTATGTACATTTCCATTGTAGTTTTGCTTTTCATTATGCCTTATGTACTGTCCATGCAGTTTTAAGTTGTATCATGTGAATTTGCTCTAAGCAACACTCTTTTACCTTCACCTCAGAGACAAGCTGTACACACATGCAAAAATATCACAATTAAAGAAATTGACATCCTTCCAGTTCAACTTGCACAAACCAAAATATATTTACTATTAAAGATGGATGCTCTACAAAGATTTCATTGTAATGTGTGCTTTCACAAATGTCTACCTTTATTAAGCAGCAAATTAAGGGGATGAAGTACGAATGTATAATACAGAGAAAAGGACTGTTTAATTACTTCTTTATCATCTGTGCTGGTCATTCACTTGCTACCTTAACCCCCACCCAGGGCCAGCCTTAGAAATTGCAGGGCCCAATTTAGACCACTGTGATGGGGCCCCACAGCTGACTCCATGTCTGTCACCCACTCCCACACTCCCTCCACTTACTAGCTTCTTAAAATTAAAACTGCTTCAGATCACATACCATGAAAGCATGCTTTTACTGTGTATTAAAATTAAAATATGCTTATTAGCTTATATTTTGCATTAAGACACGTTAGTAAACTACTGAACTCCTGGACTACCTGCAGATCCAAAATCTCTTCTGTTCCTTTCTCATGGTCTTCTTAGATCACTCAAAAACACTGTAAAGAGCCTGTTTTGGTGGGTCATAGAGTTCCTGTGTTGACATGGAGCATCAGATGGATGCATTCTGGTTTAACAGTGCGCACACCCCAAACTCCTATAGTTCTACCTGGATCTCCTTAACCTGGGAAGGAGGTAGCTGCATATTTTCTCATTCACTCACACTTTTTTTTTCTTTTTCATTCCTCTTTGCTCTTATATGGCGCATCCTTTACACTCCACATATCATGCCAAATGTTTTGTTCTTTATATATAGTCTTCTCCACAGAAATATTATACAGTATCATGTAAGAGAGTTCATGCACTCTTCTGTATTTTACTGACTGAATTCTTATATCAAGTTTACTTAATTCTGTGCATTTGTACTGCATATTACCCTGTCTTGTAACTCTCTACATGCTTGCTCTCACATTACCATTTTTGCACTGATATCTATGAAAGTTTATTACATTTTGGGTTGTTTTCTACTGGATGGATCAGTGCTGTACATTGGGTAACAAACTTTAAGTAAATAAACAAACATCTTTCTACTTTGACTACTCTGTACACTTGAGCATCTTTGGGGAGGTATTGCAAACAGCACCAAGCAAATCTTGTTATAAGAAGCAGGCTCATTTTCAAACATGAAACTTGAGAAAATGTCCTGCCTCATTACAGTCCCCAGGTTTCACCTTCCATGTCCAATGTCCTCAGATGCCAGGAAGCACTTGACAAATGAGCCAATGGGGCTGTACTTAAAGATTGTGGGAAGACTGGAGGCCCAAATGAACATGAAAAATATCTACCTTCCATTATATATTTTGATGTCATTATTACCCCTTTATTCCTTCAACAACTTCCAGTCATCTTCTATATCTACTCTGAGTGGTTGGAGTTCCTTACCCAGTTAATTTTCATATCATGTTACAAATGGTGTGCTTCCACAAATCCACATAAAACTGTTGAACTTCCTCAGGACACTCAGGGATGATGCTAGAAATTTCCAGCCCGTCTTTAAAAATGGAATTACTTATACATCACCAAACTTAAAAGCATTTCTGAAAGTTTTTTTTTTTTTTTTTAATTTGCTAATTTAGGTAAGTGAACTCATGTTACAAGTTACAAGATCTTTTCCATCCATATCCCATGTCACAAATGTAACAGTAAAACTGATGTGCAGGAATAATTTAGAATGGTTGTTGGGAAGAAATTATAATGCCTTAATGAAACCCACGTGGCTGTTGGGAGAACATGAGATGCTCCACAGTTTGTTCAACTTGCTATAATATAGCCCCCCCCCCCAAAAAAAAAAAAAAAAACCTCCACAATCCATTCCAACTATTTTCTAGCTTTAAGGTTCAGTTTGACCCTTAATTTTGTATGTTACTTTCTGAAAATGTGAAACTCATATATTACATATGAATCAAACTGTTTATTTTTTCCACATTCCACCAAGTGAATCATTTTTCTGTCCATCTCTGCCTCCCACTACTCAACAAACACCTCATGTTTTACTTCTCTGGGATTGTTTTGCTCCTTTCTGTGACTGCAGAAACTTTTCTCTGCCATACTGCTGAAAAGGTTAACATTTTTGTCACAAGTCTTCCTGATCAAAAGTTACTTCGCATTACACTATCTACTATTTTTTGTTTTTTTTGTTTTCTTGTTATGCATACTTGTTTGTTTTCATGCTGTCTGAGACCGACTATTCCACAAGTACTTGTAATTGCACTCATTACCTATCATTTGTAAAACAGCAAGGGAAAGCATAGTACCTCTCTAGCAATCTTCAAATTAAGCCTGTTTTTGACTTCTGAAACAGTAGCAGGAGTGGTACACAAAACCAAATAGTTAATCTAACCAATTTGGGTTGAAAAATCTGTTGAGCACTCCGCAACAGCGGCTGACTGCTATAGGAACATAAACAGCTAATGTGAGCCATACAAGAAGCATGAAGCTGCAGTTACTAATAATGCTGAACTAGCCACAAGTGGAACGCATGAGGGAAATGATGCCCACTTTACTAACAAAAATTGGAACTCCTATAGCAGCACGTCAGTTAGAAGAAAATGCCTTATACTTTGCTAAAATATCTCTCAGGCAAATCTCTGCATCATGTTAAGTCCTACTGAACCTGTCATAGCCTAGTTCAGGGACTGCCTGATGGAGTGGGGCCCTATTGCGCCAAATTGGGCCAATTGTCTAAGGTCAGCCCTGCCACCACCACCACCACCCCCACCCTACCTAGAGTGTGGTGGTGAACTGACTTCTGCCATCTGGTACCTGCAGTTAATGTTTCAGAAGATATTACTGTCATATGCAATTATCTTAATAAATATTTTGTGGTTTACACAAACTAAAACATTTCCTTATAAAAATTGTCTCACTGTAGTACATCCCATTAGTAAGCTAACACTTACAGTATATGAAATTGTCAATGCAAATATGTTCTTTTCTGTTTATGTATAAATACAGATACAAATACATATTTATAAGTATACTTCTGCTGAGTTACATCTTTATACATGTCTTCTACAGTTTTATATATGTACGTAATACAGGTATAAATACTTGCATATTAGTAACTATACTTTTGCTGAGTTGCATCTTTATACATTTCTTTTACAGTTTTATACATCTAAATCAAAAACCTGTAGGATCCTAGGTAAGCCCAGGAATAGAAGAAGTGGGTCACTGATTGGTTTGTGTATGGATCCATGAAGACAGATAAGGCAATAAAACACACTCCTGACTTTAAATTAGGGAAAGTGGGCTATTCCAGGGTTAGGCAAGTGGTGATGTAGCTTTACTTAAAGATGCTAGAAATATCCCTCTAAGGACGCACCACTGCTTGGCTAACCCTGGAATAGCCACTTTCCCTTCCTTACAGTTGGGACTGTGTTTTATTGTCTTATTAGTTTTATATATGTAATTGTAAATGTAATTCTTTATTCATACATATATTTATTTATTTTTTATTTTATTTTACATTTGTTTACCAGGATTATCCACTGGGCTAAGAATAATTAGTCCCTTTTCAGTGGAGGCCCGGTGAGAAAAGCTCCAACAATTAACATGACAAACATTAAAAATGTAAAAAATAAAACCATACAAAAATAGGTACATATAATCTTAGCTCAAAAAAACTTACTAGTAGTAGAGCAAAATAATATATAAAAAATGTATGAAGACATGGTCATACATAGTAAGGGATAAAAAGGTAGCTATGAAAAATGCAACAGGTATAAAACTGTATTTGAAACATATCAAAATAGCAAATAATTGCAAGAGTTGATATCCTGAATAACTATAGATAAGATTTTCAGCTAAGTAGGTAAAATAGTCCAGATTGAACTAGATTTGGAGTGAAAAAACATAAGCCAGCCAATTAGGGTCTAGCAAGTGGAAAATAAGATAAATGTTAGTTAACAGCACTGGTAGTAGTGATAGTAGATGAGACAAAGTGGATGACATGAGCTTAGAGAGGGTACAGCAGAGGAGTGAAATTAATAGGTCAGAGGTAGCAAACTGAAAAAAGTGGGTGAAAGTTAAACTGTGGAAGCATTTTTGGGAAATATGGAGCCTGAGGTAATTGTCAGAGCAGTTTGGTTATCGATCAACAGAAATACTGAAGAACAAATCTAGTAAAAATGGAGGGGGTAGTTTAAATGTTTTGAGGGGGAGGGGAGGGTCAGGTAGGTTTCAGTGAGGGGATAAAAGGAGAAAGCAAGAGGGAGACATTTTGGAGAATAAATTAGAGAGAATGTTTGAGATAGACGGTGAGAAAAAGGGGTACTAGAGATGGGATTACATTTGTATTCATAAGCCAACTAGGCGGCCACCTAGGGTGCCACTGTAGCAGGGTAGCTTTTCTAGTATTTAGTTAGTGTAGATAGACCACTGCAGTGGTGGTGCTGCAGTAGTGTCGTCGCCTCACAGTTAGACGTTGCCCGTTCGATTCTCAGTTAGAGCGTCTTCTGTGTGGCCACATGCGTGAATGGGCGTTCCTTCGTTGAAGGTTGTGCGTTAGGCCCGGCAAGCCAGCATGAAAAACTCTACTGCCAATCATTAGCAGACCAGAGTTCCGCTGTGGCGACCCCTAACTGGGAAAAGCTGAAAGACACAAAGTTAGTGTAGATAGACCAGGATGGGGACACTGGGTGTTGTGGAGGTGGGTGCCGTGGAGCCCATTTGCCTAGGGAACCAGTTGACCTAAGGCTGCTACTGTTTGTATTAATACACAAAAACATATTATCACATCCTCTGATGCATTTATCTTTACAGATATGTTTATGCCTACTCATACCTTTGGATTGCATATAGATACACATTTTAAAAAAATGCAAAGTACGGCAAGCATGCAGATTCAAAACTATAAAATGAGAGAACTGCAGTGGATGACCATATTTCAAGTGTACTCCAAGAAATGAACTGCCAAAAAATATATGATGACAGATCAGTTTATCGAAAACAAAATTACAAGTTTAAGCACTTTTGTCCTATGGAGTTCAAGTACTTCATCAGAACTAAATCAGATAAATACCAGCAGTCATGTCTACACTCAGTAAATCGATTAACTAACAAGTTTAAAGAGACAAGTGTCTTGATTTAAGTAAAACCTTTTAAAATTGTCCTAATAGAAAAATATATAAAAACATCCAAAAAATATTACTTACTTCTACTACAGCATAATATTCAAAGAATAAATAAATTCTTAAAAAATTCATTAAAAAATATCATGATGTAGTGAATTTAAACTCACTTGTTATATTATTTAACTAAATAAGTAATATTATACAACTAACTGTTTTATCTATAATTTAGCTGCCCTCAACTTAAGCAATGGAACTATAGAAATGAAATTATTTATGCCTGTGGAATAAAAGAGTTGAGCTTACATTGCCACAACCACTCCTTATACTTCACTTTATTTTCTCTTGCTCCACCATATGGGTCAGATACAACTATTTCCAGGATAAAAAAAGGGAAATTCCGTGAACCATTGAAACTTAATACTGCTTTATAGAAACAATCTTTGTCATTCTTAATTCATCATAATTATGCTCATAAATTCTCCAAATTAATTCTGTTTTCATTTCCCCTCATAAAACTTAAACAGTTGTAGTTGTGGCTAGATAAACAACCCCCTTTTCAATGATAATTACCTAGTCTGAGTGTAATGGCCAGTTTGCAAACAACGTTCAAACAAAGTTTAGCTCACTAAAGATGTTTGTGCCCTGCCTACAATGCCCACAATTACATCTTCCTTTTCCAATGCCTTCTTATTGCTCCTTTCCCCATCTTTATTTCTAACATGTTTAACATCATTTCTAATTTTAAACGCAAAACAGGAGGCTCTCCCCCACAAGTTTAGACAGTGTCATGTGCTTTAAAAATCAACCAGTTTTTCTCACTAATTTCTTTAACTCTTGCTTTTAAATTGTACTGTAGGACCAACGCTGCCTCATGTTTTACATCTTCTCTCATTATCACCCTCCTTATTTTTACTTTTATGTAGATTTTCTAGTAGACTAATCACCAAAAGAAGTCTGAGATCAGTTACCCTCCTTTCTAAGATGTCTTTAATAGAAGCTTTTTTGTAGTATCCCCTTTCCCGAAACATTTTAATCAATTTCTGGCTCTCTAAAAATACATCCAAAATCTTGTGTCAGACGCATGAATTGTCCTTTTGCATTTGTTGACTACCTGAGCATTAAGAACAACTGTTTTTTAAATTTACTCACAAGTTCAGTGGGGACAGTATAAATTATCTTTCAAACATGCATAGAAAACCCACTTTCAGAGATAGCTATTTGCATTCCCAGAGTTCACATCCATTTAATGTGAAAAAAAAAGGTTTGATAAAAAGGCAATTCATCTGTTTGACACATTGTTCAGGATTTGGGAACTTGTGTGCACATTAAGTTAACTTGTGACCAGTATATGTCCACTGTAGTAAGAAAGTCCTTCTCTATTGCACAGCTTCTAAACAGAGAGGGATTGTGTCTAGATCTAGGGATCTCGTTGTCCCCCTTTACTTATCTTTGTTAGGCCAGCCATTGAGTGTAATGCTCTGGCATGCATCTGTCCAGACACACACACAAACTGGAATGCCCATGAAGATACCTTACTAAAATGATACAAGGCCTAAAAAATGTGTCCAGCATGGATTAACTCAGAGCTCTGCCACTGTACTCTGTGTCCTACAGATTGCTAAGAGGCAACCTGTGTCTGGCATAAAAGGCATATTCCAACTCAGTATTGATGGATTTCCAGCACCTGAGCAAGTCAAATGGCAGCATCAACAGACCGTTTGGAGGGACAAGTATATCTCACAGATGATACCACTGCTTTGGAACAGACTCACCCACCACATAAAACAAAGTTCATCCCTGTCTAAATTAAAGCACAACTTCTATCTATGGATGGGAAACAGAAAATTTAACCCAGGACTGCTCCCTGTCATACTAATGGACAGAGGCAGTTCTTAAATGCTTTATCCCATGCATGGATCCCCTCCTATTATCTGTGCAGTTTTTCCAGTTATATAATTATTACTGACCATGGGATGGGTAAGATCATTCTCTAAAAAGGGAAACTGGCTAAGCTTAAGATGGTCCACAAGGGCAACCAGCCTAGTACTTACCCATGAACCTATGGAAAGAAAGGTGTAGGACATAACATTCAGATTGTACTGAGTTACCCCATTAATGGCCTATTCTTTAGCAAGAGTTTCAGTTCATCAATGGTACAGCTGACCGTTACCCAGAACATATTACATAGTGTTAAGAGGAACACTCCTTAAGAAAAAAATAAATAATAATTACCTGAGTATCCTGCCATCAGCACTAGCACTGTTGCCACTTCACCCTCAGTACTGCACATATGATGATTATCTGAGGATACAACTTGTTCTGTACGACAAAAGGCAGTAACCTAATGTGCAGTAAATCATTTCTAATATGTAACAGTTAAAATTAAGGAAACATTGCATAATAAAAAAGCATGTGATACAATTTTCATTCATGTCCAGGGTATGAAATCATGTTAAATGCATGTTTAGACATTTTCATAAATTCAAAGCACTTAAGTACTAACCTAAAGCTACAAGAAAGGAAACACTAAACTGAAAGTCATGGTCCATAGTTCTAGACTAGATGCCACAGCTTTACATGCACAGCCATATTCCATGCATGGATTCCCTTAGTACTGCTGCCAGCTGGTCATCATCATTCATAGTAGGACTGGAACTATGAGCTGCAGTGAGACCATAGGTCACTTTACCACTAGAGTGGCGCATGACCTTCCAGGTATCTGAATCAGCTTTTCATGATGCCAGATACCCTCTTGATGACAATTTGAGTCTGGGACAGAACTATATTAAACATGTCTTCCACAGATTCACTTGTATTTCTCACTGGTGTTATGAGCCATGACTCCAGTGGATATCCTACATCACCTGAAAAAAAGAGAGAAAAGAGGGGACACAAATCAAAGAAGTGGCTTAGTATTAAGCAAAACATGTTACTATAAATGAATACTTAAATGATTAAAAAAAAATCCACTTGCTAACAAGATGGTCACTGGGCATCCTACCATGCAGGAAGAGACAGTGGAGTGAACTAGTGAACCAGATAAGGAATCATGTGCACTGCCAAGATGTTGGGCAGACACAATGATGCACCCCTATGCATCACACACTACCAGACAGTTGATGGAGTGGTAGCCCTACTTATTGTGGTAATGCTCTCCCCATGTACCACAAGGGGCCCCGATTGCAACATGGCTGCAAACTGTCGCACTGAGCATCTCAAGGAAATGTGCCACCCCATAAAAGGCATGCATAGTATTGGTTTAGTCCTGAGTTGACACAAGGAAATAGATACCCAGGAACTGCTGAAGTGTCATTGAGGCAGAAGCCTGAGAAACACCCAGTGTGTCCCCAGTCATTTATCCCCACGTGGACTAACATGACGTTATACTCTGAAAATGCTCAATGAATGTATTATTTTGTTCTGTGATTTTGGTCCTCCTCCAATAGTTATTGGTTTGGTTTTGAATGTTGCTGACACATGTTACTCTCTGGTTCTAGTGAGATGCATCCCAAAGGGGGAAATGTATTCTATGCTAGGCCTAATCAGTGCAGAATACAAACAGTAAGCACTACTACTGTTCTTGAAGATATACCTTTAGCAATGAGTTGTACAAGGTGAATGGACTTTCTAACCAATGTTGTGAGAGAGAACTATCTACCCATGTTCCAAGAGCTATCGATACATTCTATTTTGAAGTGGAGTGATATCTGTACTCAAAGCTCGTCGGAGGGATTGTTTCCCAAATGCATCAATATTCCACTTTTTGGCATTTAATTTGAATCTGTTTTTAGTACACCAGTTATTAACGGGTATGGTTGCTATGCATTGGAGGAGGACATGAGGATGACACCCGGTTTACAATCATCCAGAAGCTTGGTTAACCAGAGATGCTAGTTTGTGATTTGGAGATGAGGGAAATCAGTGATGAATAGCAGAGGTCCCAAGACAGATCCCTGAAGATGGTCACCTTCATGAGCTCTGAGGAAGCATCCGCCACCTTTGCTGGGTTGGTTCACCCCTTCAACCAGTTTGCAATCCATCTAACTATATAGAGGTCATTTCAGAATGTATTTAGTTTATGATGCTGGCTTTATTGGAAAGGCTCACACAAATTCTGCTACACTTTGCTGTGAGGGAAAGGTTAGTTTGCTTTTTATTAGTTGCATTTTGTATTGGTTTTTGGCTTTTTATGTTTTGAGTGCTGTGATTTGTTTTCTTTACCTTGTGTTTTGCTTTTAACTGCATATTAAAACTTCAAAAGACACCACAGCTCTGTTTCTTGTGAGTCAGGCAGGAAATTTTCCCCACCCCATCACTGTCATGTTCTTAAATACCACTGTCTTTCTAGCTGCCTGCCTCTTATGTTAATTTGACCACATATCTCATTTCCTCTGCTTTCACTGGCTTGTGCGAGTAAGCACAAAATTATCATTTTGTGAAATCACGCCCCTTCAACTATTTACATTTTTTGGCCATTCTATTGTATTCCATAGTACTGGAATGCAAAAGTTATCACCCCCTTTCAATCTATCTTGCTATTTTAAAAATAGTGACTCTTCACTAAAACTTAACATTTTAGACAGGTAAAACTTAGTTACCTACTTTCACATCTAACTTCTCTAATGTACACTGCAGTGTGTAGGATAAACCATTTTTTTTTTCATCTTACCTTTAAGCATCCCTGTGACTATCACTTGCTCTAATACCTGCTGGAAAGCACTAGGAAGCCTTAAACTGATACAAGCACTCAACTCTCTTTATTAATAAGGAGAAATTAATCATAGGCACTAAACAGCCTATAATTGCAAAGTACCTTGCTAAGGTAAGGGAAAACAGCTCCTGTACTTTAAAAAAAAAAAAAAAAAAAAAGCACCAAATCAGGCATGTCCAGGGGTCAGCTTCCATTAATTTCTCCTGTCCACCTAGTGAATCTGGGCATACTGGGGCAATGCAGCAATTGCCTCATGTACACAGACAACCCTCTCCTCCTACCACCCAACACTACAACCTGTGAGAGATGCACTTACATAGCCAAACTGGAAGGAATGCTCTCTCCACCCAAGATTGTGCTAGACAGTCAAGAGGAGAAGGTTAACACCCGCACTACACCTCAAGCAACACATAGCCCTTCTAAACTCACACCACCAACACCCACACATAGCAACACTAAATCCACATATGTGGAGGCCCTTAACTGTAACCTGCCAAGCAACAAGGACCTCCGAAGCTGAAACGCAAACAAACACCAGTCACAACCAAAATGTCACATAGCTCACAATACCAGTATGCCACCCAGCAACAGCCCCTAAGGCAAGAAAATGTACCTAACACTTTAGACATAGGTGACTCTATAGTCAGGCACACTGATGTCCCACTCACCAGGCTGAACAAGGAGAAAATTACAGTGAGCTGCCTGTCGGGTGCCAGGATCCGCTGCATAACTCATGCACTCAGTCACTCCACAACAAGTACAAATATGACTCTGTCATTGTCCATGTTGGAATGAATGACTTGAGACGTACCTCCCTGGACTACATGAAAAGAGACATGGAAGAGCTCTTGGATCATGTGGCCTAGGCAGGTATGACCCTTGCCGTGAGTAGCATCCTGCCTTTGCCCAGAATGATACCACAATATAAGGACAAAATGATTGACTTCAATTGGCTAAGCTTCTGGTGTCATTCAAAGGGGATCCAGTATCTGTCTGCCTGGGATGACATGATCGACAGACCACGATGCTTTGCCAGAGATGGTCTGCACCCGTCACCCCTGGGATTCAGGTTACTGGCTAAGGCTCTTGCCACCCCTATAGTGCCTTTTTTAGGCAAAGTTCAAAGGACAAAACCACCACCGTACAGGTACAAGCATGCAAAATCTGAAGGTAATGCTACTCAATGCTAGAAGTCTAAACCTCAAAATGCACTCTCTCAAGGCACTCCTAAAAATGGAGAGCATCGATATCTGTGCAGTAACTGAGACCTAGTTCAAGGCTGCAGAGAGCACCCCTGCAATACCAGGCCATAACTCTTACCACACTTTTTGGCTACCAAACCAGGATCAAAACACTAAAGGTGGAGTAGTGTCCATATTCACCAAGGATATTCACACCACCAGGTTAGTTGCCCAACACAATGCGTCTGAAATTCTCCAGGTGCAACTAACACTAGATAAGACTGCAATCCAAATTGTAGCTTGCTACAGATCTCCCAACATGCCCCAAGATTCTCACTACACCTTTCTAAACATATTGGAAAATATTAATATACAACCAAGCACCCTAATACTGGATGATTTCAACTACCCTGCCATTAACTGGGAAAACTACTCATGCACCAACACCTTTGCCCAACAGTTTATGGAATTCATAAATTCCAATGCCCTGGTTCAACTAATCTGTAGTCCCACCAGGGGCTCCAATATCCTATACCTGGTCATTACCAACATGGGAAATCAATGCTCCACACCTATGGTCTCCCCCCCCCCCATTGGTCAGGTCAGACCATAAGCTAATCACCCTTAACATCCACATCCCACCCCCACCCCCCAGTAAGGAAACCTCCATAAAAAACTTTTTCAAAGCCAATTTCATGCTACTCAAGTCAGAAGTTACAAACTTCATGACACTCATGAAGACGGGAACTGAAAGTTCGACTGCTGAGTCCTACACTAAGGCACTGTACGAGCACATCTACTCATGCATGAATCGTGCCATCCCAAATAGAACCAATATGCTCTCCTCCAAAAAAAGGAAGCCAATTTAGTGGTCCCCTGCCATCAACAAACTTTATAACAAAGAAAAAACTGTTGCAGAAAAGAGGAAAATCCCAAGATGCAAAAAACACCCTTACCAGCCTCAGTAAGAAGCTGAGATCCCATATAAAATCCTCCAAAGCTAGTTATGAAAATAAAATTGCCAAAGATTCCAAAGACAAATACAAGGCATTCTATAACTATGTCAAGAATCTAAATGGCAATGCTCAGATCTGCTCTGAGCTACAACAGAATGGCATTAAATATACTGATCCCAAGGATATTGCCAATATCCTGGCAGATCGATTCAGTGCCAACTTCACTCCCCTCTCACCCCCTAAATGGCCCATCTCAATACTGGAAGATTGCCAAATTCTGGTAATAATAGCCACACAGGTAAAAAACGCACTCTCCAAAGCTAAGAATGCAGCATCCATGGGACCAGATGGCATCCTGGGCTGTGTACTACATGACCTACAAAATGAACTGGCACCCTCACCTAAGTGTCATGTTTAATCATACCCTTACCTCAGGCTTCATGCCCACTGAGTGGTGCACAGCTACAGTTATCCCACTCCACAGGGGGGATCCACCTTGGATCCAGGGAACTACCGCCCCATCAGTCTGACGAGCCTGATCCGCAAGGCCATGGAACGTATTATCATGGAACTTATAAACAAAGACATTGGCAACCTTAAAACACTGGACCCCACCCAGTTTGGGTTCATGAAGGGCCGATCTTGTCTCCTGAACCTTATTGACTTCTTCGAATCCGTCTCCAGAGCTGTGAACAAGGGTAAGGCAGTCCACACAGCCTATCTGGACCTCGCCAAGGCCTTTGACACCATCCCCCACTCTGGAATCATAGATAAACTTACTAAGCTGGGCATTAATCCCTACATCACTTGATAGGTTACCTTACTGACAGAACCCATACTGTAAAAGTAGCTGACTCCAAATCCATCTCCAGACAAGTGGAGTACCTCAGGGTTCAGTCCTGGGACCTCTCTTGTTTGGCATCTACTTCTCTGAAGTACAGGCCAACACTAAGGGACTCTGGCTAACAAAGTTCACAGATTACTGCAGACTGGGAGCCATTACTGAATCCCCAAATGATGTGGATACTCTACAAAAGGGCCTTACAGAAACAGATGCTTGGTGCCAGAGCCATGGGCTCAAGCTCAATGCCAAGAAATGTATAGTTATCTCCTTTGGGAAAAAACATGTACCCATGAATTATCACATAGGTGGCAGTACACTAAACACTGAAAGTGTGATACGAGACTTAGGGACACAGGTGGACAGTGGTCTAATCTTCAATAACCACATCGCCACAATAGTCAGGAAATCCTTCTATGTGGCACACCTCATCACCAAGGGCTTTTCATCCAGAAAAAAGGAGGTCATTGTCCCACTGTACTCATCCCTCATTAAACCCATTAGAATACAATGCCCCATTTGTTATGTACCTCTCAAGACACCTGCAACAACTGGAAAGGCCGCAGAAATACCTCACTAAAAGAATCACAGGCCTAAAGCAGATGCCCTATGCTGACCGCCTTAAAAAACTCCAGCTATACTCTGTCGCATATCGTCTACTCAGAAGGTGATCCCTGCTTAACATACAAGGCCATGTCAAACCCAGAGCTGTTGGACATGCTACACTTAAAGAAATCCCAATCCCTCAGAGCCACATGCTCCAGGGGTCTAAATCTTGTCATCACAATAAATAAAACATGCTGGAGGGATAGGTTCCTGACCCAGAGATTCCCCAGACTCGAATAGACTGCCCATACATGCAAGCAGAGCACCTCTTTGGCCCTCTTCAAAAGGAACCTTGATGATTGGATGGGAGAAAGGAAATTCACCCTGGGGATCACGTCAGTTGCCTTGCTAGACAGGGTTCCAGGGAAGTAAATAGTGTGGGAAGAAATAGCCAGGGAATTATGGCTTGGCTTGTATAGGCCATAGGGCCGATAACCTAGTACCAACCTATGAACCCATGAGGTATGGTATCCATACATTTCAACTGTCCAGATTTTTGCATAATGTCCAGACTTTTGCCTCATATTTTTGGTCTGTTCCTCATAAAGGTTATGGTTTTCTGGCAAATCACTGAGAACTGAAGTCACTAAATAATGACATACATGTGAGATTCAGACTTCATAGCCTTCATAATGATACATATCAAATAGTATTTAAATAACACATTTCCAACAGCAGTCTGTATTCAGACCCTGTGGAATCAAAGTCCCGTATTTCAAAATAAAAAAGTGTTTCTTTATACAACAGCAAATTTCTAACATAGTCACTATCTCTTTCTCCCTGTACCTGTTCTAAAATAGCTTTTAAATCTACAGAATTACTATTATGATACAATTTAAAATGTTGGGCTAAAGAGCACTCTATTTTACCTAGCCTGATGTCTCTTAGATGTTCTGATAATCTCTTCTTAAACATTTACTTAATTTGCCCTATATAATATTTATTACAACTACACTTAATTGCATAAATCACCCATTCAGTAGTGCAATAATATTCCCCTACCATTTCAAATCTAATGGTATTAATTTTGAGAAAGGCTTGTACTACATGATGACACCCTATGCAACTACCACATGGTGTAGTTCCTTTAAACTGAATCTGCTGCAACAACCTATTATTAGGACTCTCAAATTTAGTATGTCCCTCAGGTTTTTCTTTTCTTATATGAGAAGACAGGACTCTGTTGTACTAGTCCTGATAACTCCTGAAATGTATACAAAAATTTCCAATAATGCCCAATAATTTGTTTTACACTATTACTTAAAATATTATGTCATAACTACAAAAACACTCATCTGTAATTTCGTTCTCTCTATGTATTATATTAGCAATACCTCCACATCTTCGTCTCCCTATTCTTTTAACACTTTTCTCTATCATCTGTACATTATAATTTCTATTCTTAAACATATCCACTGTACTTTGCAGCTCTTTTTCAAAATCATTATTGTTGCATATTTTTGAAATTCTCAGGAATTCTCCACATGGTAGAGATTCAAGAGGGAGTCTAGGATGACAGCTATACATTATCTAACATAAACTTATTAACTATTTCAAATTTTCTATGTAGGTTGGTATTTATTTCTTTTCCAATTAACCCTTCTAATGTTATATCCAAAAATGAAATTGTATTATCATATTGCAAGCCATCAAACTGTATAAGGAATCTGTTATATTGCAGTTCTGTTATAAAATCTTGAACAAGTTCTTTTCCACCTTCACAAAGAAAAAAACAACCTACATAGAAATTTTTTTATTTTGAAACATGGGACTTTGATTCCACAGGGTCTGAATACAGACTGCTTTTGGAAATTAAATACTATTTGATATGTATCTTTAAAAGGGACTGTTTTTTAAATTATGTAAATATGTAATTGTTATATTAATTAATTGTTTGGCGACTGTGGGGTATAAAGGATGGAGTTTTGTATGGTGAAGGTACTCCTTGAAGGCTTTTATAAAGCCAAGGCACTAGATTGCTACTTCGTGTTTTGTGCTACTTGCTATTAAATTATTTCTGACCATACTTAGATGTTCGTTTTATCTTACTACTTGGACCTTTGTTGTTTGGAGTTATATGAGTAGAACTTTAATTTATACAAGTAAGGGGGTAGAAATGGGGGCAAAACTCTACGTATAACATACTAATTATTGTAAATACCAGAACAATTATTTTAACACTGAATTATATAATGAAGAATGCACTCTCCAACTAAATGTAAATATCATGCAAATAATTGTGTAATTCACATGCTTTAATCTTTGTTTTGCTTGATTTGACTCTTGATTGCAAACTTCAACCTGAGTCTGAAAGTGGTCCTTTTGGCTCAGTGCTGTATCTCTGGCATCAGACATAAACAAAAATAAACAATTGACACTGATGTGTGATAGTTTAGTAATAAGTTGATTTTGTGATGGTATTGGTGGGTGGGTATTACGTTTCAATTACTATTTTGTTGCCATAATGCCAAGATTTCTTCTAGTATTTACAGGTAGTTTTCTGGACTGTTTTTGAGTTACAGTGCTGTGGTTTATCACACACACAATTTAGTGGAAGAGTGGTAACTCCGGAGTTTTTGCTCACTTAAAAGCCGTGTTTCTGATCATTCAGCTGTGTAACTGTATGGGAGCAACACAGAGTGGCAGATATGCATCTAAGGGTATTTTCTTTACCTCTCCTCATCAAAAGTATGTGGACAAAGAGCTCAAGTTGTATTATATTACTAAGAATCAGCTCTTTTATGATGTCTTGCAGTTTTTGAGGCTGATTGCACTACATCTGACTTTTGTAAGTTGCTATGTACTGATTGTATGTTACAAAGTTTATTCTATAACATTAGTTTTGGATTTACTAAAGCATTCCACTTATTTCAAAGTAATGTTTTGTGATGATTGTTTCCAAAGACATGCATTATTCATTTTGTTGGGATGGTTGTAGTGTCAATGTTATGTTTTTTTTCAACAGACAGACGTATCACATACCTGTATATAGCTATCTATCCATCTGTCTCTTCCCCTATATTTCATTGTGTTAACCTCCTGATGCTTCAGTTGACTGAAACTAGCTGGTCAGAGCATCAACTCAACAAATCGGGGGGGGGGGACGAAAAGCCCCTCAGCACCCCTACAATACACTTAATTAAATATATAAATTCATGTCCATTAGCCAGAAAATCAAAACTAAGAAAGAAAAGGATTCACTGCCATCATACAAATAGAAAAGTACAGTTGTGTACACTTACCATGAATGTAGATGCTCGAGTATAGTCACTGTTGCAGTCATCACATTTGGGTCATCCTTCCAGGGTTAGTCCTCAGTCGGCCCGAATACCAGAGGCTTTGTATTTCTGCATCGGTTGCTGTCTCTCCAGGACTGATGTCAGGTAGTCAGTGGTATAAAATCAGTCAGCCGATGCCATTACATCAGTTTTTCTTGCCCTAACTGTCAGGACCCCCCCAATTGAGAGCTAGGTTATGGTGGAAGAACACCACCAGTAGAAAGTAAATACCAAAATTTCCTTGTAAGGAGAGAGAGGGAGACAAGGGGGATGGAGGGAGGGAAACCAGGACTGTAATGGAGAATACACTCTAACATCTACATTTATGTTAAATGTACACAACTGTACTATGTTCTTCGTGTTTCACTGCTGCAGTCATCACATTTGGGTTGATTCCCAAAGCTGAAGAAAAGGGTGGAGGCAGTCAAGAAAACTGGGGGCTGGCTAGGATGCCCTGCATGACTGCAGTGGAAAAGCCTGCCGTGGATATGGAGAAGATAGGCAGGTGGCAATGCTTCTTGAAGGAATGAACAGATGTCCATGTTGCAGCCTCCAGGATATCCCTGGTGGGGACCCCTCTCAGAAAAGCTGCAGAGGTGGAGGTTGCTCTGGTGGAATGTGTCCTTGACCCCCTTTGGGGGTGGTTTCCTGTGCTGTTTGTAGCAGAAATGAATGCAGTGTGCTATCCATTTGGAGACTGTTTGTTTGGATATGGCCTTGCCCTCTGCCCCTGCTGTGAAGCTGACTAGCAATTGATCATTTTTTTTTTAAAAGATTTAGTCCTGTCCATGTAGAACCTGAGCTGTCTGTGCACATTTAGAGAGTGCAGAATCCCTCCCCCCTTGTTTTATGGGTTAGGGAAAAAGGTGAGCAAATGAATGGATTGGTTGAGAGCCACACTGGACACCACTTTAGGCATGAAGGATGGGTTAGTCCTGAGGGAGACCCTATCAACAGGAAAATGATGAAGGGCTCTACAGCCATAAGTGCTTGTAGCTCTGATACTCTTCTAGCTGAAGTGATGGCCAGAAAGCAAGGCTATCTTCCAAGAGAGAAATTTTAATTCTGCTGAAGCTGCAGGTTCAAAGGGGGAGGCAGGGTGAGCTTTTCCAACAAAAAGTTAAGTTCCCAAGCTTGGGTAGGAACTCTGGGTGGCCTCAACTTATTAGCCCCTCTTAGGAACTGTTTGATGAGATGGGAGAAAAGAGGTGGCTCTGTGCTGAAATTAGTAGAGATGGCTGAGGCATTAATTTTAATAGAAGAGAAGGATAGACCCCTGTGTAGTAGGTCTGCCAGGTAATCCAGGATGAGAGGTAGGGAGGGCTGTGCCATTCCAGCTCCCTTAGTCTGGATGCATGTGCAAAACCTTTTCCACTTGTCAGCATAAAATGTTGTAGTGTTGGGATGTCTGGTCTCATGTATAACATCTAGAACTTGTTTGCTTAGGCTGGCAGCTTGAGGAGAGGTCCGGGAATAAGACAGGCTGCCAGGTTGCGGGTTTGTAATTGGGGATGCATGAATTCTCCATTCCTCTGGGTCAGGAGTGTTGAGATCTGTGGTAGGTGCCATGGTGGCAGGGGTGACAGGCTGCGCAGCAGTGGGTACCAGTGCTGGCGTGGCCAGTCTGGGGCAATCAGGATTGCCCTCGGTTTTTCCTCCCTTATTTTGAGCAGTACCCTTGAAATGAGTGGTAGAGGGGGAAATGCATAGACCGAGAGGTTTACCCACTGGAAGGATAGTGCATCCACTTTCCAGGCCTTGTGAGGTTTCCTGGTGCAGAATTTGCTGAGCTGATGATTGGAGAGGGAGGCAAAGAGGTCGACCATCGGGGTGCCCCATTTCTGGGTTATAAGGGTGAAGGTTTTGTGGTCTAGCTGCCATTCATGTGGGTCTACCAGGTTTCTGCTTAAGTTGTCTGCCAGAGAGTTTAGGGAGCCCGGCATGAATTGTGCTAACTGGTGTAGTAAAATGGCTGAGGCCATGTGCCAAAGGGTCATGGCGAGCCTGCAGAGAAGATAAGAGTGAGTCCCTCCCTGCTTGTTAATATACCACATCACTGTGGTGTTGTCTGTGTTGATCAGTAGAGGCCCTGGGGAGAGTAGGGGTCTGAAAGCTGTCAGGGCGTGCTGGACAGCTAACATGTCTTTTTGCTTGATGTGCAGATGTATTTGATTTGGGCTCCATTGGTCCTGAATGCACCTGCCATCCAAGTGAGCACCCCGGGCATGGTCTGAGATATCTGTGGTGAGGGTCTCGGCGGTATGGGGTTGTGAGAAGGGAGCATGCTGCGGCCCACCAAAGAAAATCTTTCCTTAGACAAGGTATCATTGGTATAAGAGTTTCCAGGTCTTGAGAGTGTTGACACCAAAGGCTTTTTAGGTACCACTGTAGTTTCTTCATATGTAGTCTGGTATATGGAATGAGTAGGATGCAAGAAGCTGTGAACCCTAGAGCTTGCAGGATTTTCCTTGCGGATAACTGGGTCTTGGTGGCTAGTTGAGAGAAGTAGGCTGTCAAGCAGGCTTGTTTTTCCGGAGTAAGAAATGCCATCTGGGATGCTGTGTCAAGGCTTGCTCCCAGGAATACAATTTTTTTGTGTGGGGACTAGTTTTGAGTTATTTTTGTTGATAGTATACCCCAGGGAGGTCAATAGGTCCTTTACAAAGGTCAGGTGCTGTAGCAGCTTTTCCTGACTGCCTGAATCAGGCAGTCATCTAAGTATGGGTAAATGTGAATATTTATTTGCCTGCAAAAAGCAATGGTGGGAGCCAGGCATTTTGTGCAAACTCTGGGAGCAGTAGATAAGCCAAAGGGAAGCACAGAGAACTGAAAGTGCATTGATCCTGCCCTGAAACAGAGGTATTTCCTGCATGATTCCCTGATTGGGATGTGTAGGTAGGCCTCTTTTAGGTCTAGGGTGGCTAACTAAGCATCCTTGGAAAGCATAGGTAGAAGCTGCTGGAGGGTGAGCATTTTGAAGTTTGGTATCACCAGAAAGGTGATTAGAATGGATAGATCGAGGACAGGGCACCATGTGCCCTCTTTTCTTGGTACCAGGAAGAGTCTGGAGTAGAAACCTTGGGCTATCTGTTCTGCAGGAACATGTTCTATTGCCCTCATGGAGAGCAGGGAAAGGACTTGCTTTTTGGCCTCTGCCAACTGGTATGGGGGAAGATTTGGGAACTCTTTTGGGGTTGGCAGAGTGTGGAAATAAACACACTATGTTGAGGACCCAGCAGTTGTTGGTAATGGTGGCCCAGTTGCTTGTGTGGAAGGAGAGTTTTCCTTCTAGGGGCACGAGCAGGTGGACAGAGGGAGGGGGGGTTGTAAAGTCATTGTGAGTTCTTACCATAAGGGGGTGGCTTTGCACACTCTGTTTTTGAAGAGGAGGAACTCAATTGCTTAGATCTCTGCATTCCCTGGGGCTGTTGTCTGGGGGGGTCTGCTTCCCCTGGGTCTGGGCTGAGCTGACCTGGAGGGGGCATGAAAGGACCAGTGCTTGGATGGGCGATGCCTACTGAACCTCAGTAGCTGGACTTGTAAGAAGTCTTTAACTGTCTGCATAGATTTAGCTTTTTCTTCCATCTTTTTTAAGACCTCTTCTGCCTTGGTGCCAAATAAGTTGTCTTTGTTCAAGTGTGCTCCAGTAATTTGGATTTGACATGGTCTGGCAAGATCTGTTCCTTACGCCAAGCATGCCTTCTAAAGACAGCACCAGTGACTGCTGCCGTGCAAGATGTTTCTAGGGCATCAAAACCAGATTGTAAGGTGTGCTTAGTTACTTGACTTGCAGAATGCATTAACTCTTGTAACTCTCTATTTTCTGCACAAGCAGGAAAAGAAGATATTTTTTGTTTGAGGAGTTCCATGGTATTTTGCTGATATTTCAGCATGTGGAACTGACAATTTAATAGCAAGAGTAGCAGAGGTGTTTACTTTTACCCCATCTGTCTAATGCTTGTGAATCCCTATCTGAGGGGGTGGGATTCTTAGCTGAAGTTGCTTTGATTCCTTTAGGCCCTTGAGAGATGGCCTCTGGGTCAGTGGTAGGATTTTTAAAAAAAAATTGTGAGAGTCCAGGACTCTATAATACCAGTCAGGTTTCCTGGGAGGAGGAGGGAAGGTGTCAGGGGTCAGACTGGATTCCATAAAAACATCATCCACAACATCCAGGACAGGAGGAATGGCCAGAGGTTTGTGCTGTGGAAGATCTAAGAATTCCCAGAGTCTCTTTTTTGACTGAGGATAGTCCTGACATTTCCATTAGAAATGCTCCTTAAAGTATGTAGGGTTTCCCCAAAGGAAAAGTCCTCTGGTGGAGAGGCTGTAGGGATGGATTCCTCTGCATCAGAATCCTCATAAGCAGAGAGGGGTTGCATATCTTCATATTCAGATGCATCAGAGTCATTGGACTCCTTTTCAAATAAAGCTACAGAAGACAAGTCTCTCTTCCTTTTGGAAGCGGTAGACTGGCTTCCCCTAATAAGCATCATAAGGTCTTCCACCATTTTAAGCATTTGAGACTGAGGCAAGGAAGCAGGTGCCTGAGCTTGGGTCATCGTTTTTTTGGGTGTGGTTCATAACCTGGGCCTTAGAAACTCAGTTGTTTTTGAAAGAACTGAAGACACAAAAGGAGTAATTGCTCTGTGTCACGTATTGGTAGTGCAAAGCAGTTCCTCGGAAGCCGTTGCCTGCTCAGCGGCTCCAGACTCATCCAAGGTAGACACAGCCACAGGATCCTTAGTCGAAGAAGAGTCTCACGGCATACCGGACTCTGAAAGGGTTTCGGTAGCGGCCTGCGAATCCACAGAAGTGGGCATCATGTGCTGCAGAAGCACCTCACTGAGGACCGGAGAACTGAATACTAGGTTAACGGAAGCATGATCAGCAGTTTTGGACCTGTGCGGTCTGTCTGTCTTTATCCTTAAAAACAAAAAGAAAACACTGCCACAGCAGCTGCCGAGTACTAGAACACTTAACTTAAAGCACTTTTCATTTGCTAACACGCAAACTTCTTCAGAAGTAAAATATAGTAGTACAAACCACTTTTAAACCAGCAGGTGATCAGGTTACCCAATCATTTACAATGTGACTCATACAAAAAACTAATTAAAGGGATACACCTTCATAAGATGTTACAGTTTTTGGGAAAACCAGCTTACATTAGATCATACAACTGGGCTAAACATACTGTGGCAACACGGTATAAATGTAAAACATAAATATATATTAAAAAATGTATATACATATATCAAAAAATGTATGCAAAGAAATCTAGTATGTGTCAAAGGGAACATACCAAACTACTGATTGCTACATATACTAATAAAAACTCAAGACTCGATACAAAATTAAAAACATAAAAAACAAGTGGGACACTTTTAACTTTTATGACTGTTCAATGAAAACATTAACAGAAACATAATAGAGACAATAACAATGAAACAATAAAGATATCCATCAACTTGTGTACACAAACTAATTCCTGTCATCTCTGCAGACTTCTTAATTTTAAAATGCTACTAATAGAACAGGTTTCGTTAAGTCCTGGAAAATTGTAAGCATTAAGCTTAATCTGCCAAAATAATTCTAATTCTTCAAGTTGTAGGGGTGTAGGTCCACCCCTAATATCTTGTGATACTTGATCTATAGCCATAAATTTAAATGTATGCTCTAAATTCAAGTGAATATGTTTAGCTAAAGCATTGTCTGGTTTTATTTTACCAATGGCATATTGGTGTTCATACATTCTATCACGAAGCCTACGCTCTGTTTTGCCAATTTAAAATGCAGGACAACATTGACATTTAGCTAAATAAACTACTAACCTAGAATTACAGTTAAACCTACATTTGAGTTTGAAGTGTGTGCCATTAATGGAAAACCAATTGACTACCTCAACAAACTTACAAAAATTGCAATTTTTGCATTTGCTCATACCTGTCATTCTAGGAATACTGTGACATTGTTGTTCCAACAGATTCTTCAGGTTCCTGCCTCTCCTAGATATTACTTGGGCAAGCTACCTAGTTTATTGAATAATGTTGGGTTAGTTCTAAAAAGTTCCCAATTTTTCTGAATAATCTTAATGCAAAGATGGCTGTGCACACTAAATGTAGTAATAAAACTTAATTGAAAATCATGAGTGTGCAGGTCTGTTGACTCACTCATAGTGGCCGACCAGCACTCGTGCGAACTGCTTCTGCTTCGGCCTCCTCAGCAAGAAAGACTGATGTAATGGTGTCAGCTGCCTGATTTTATAACACTGATGACCTGACATCAGTCCTGGAGTGACAGCAACTGACACAGAAATACTAAGCCTCTGGTATTCGGGCCGACTGAGGGCTACCCCTGGCAGGATAACCGAAATGTGATGACTGCAACAGTGAAACACGAAAAGAATTTGCACAAGTGCTGATATCCTCTGGAGCTCTGGAGAACACTGATCAGGGAGAACAGTATGGGGAAGTGAACTTGATAAGCTTAGATATCATTCACTTTATTCTATAGGTTTAGGGAACCAATTTCATGACTATTGGCGAAGGTGGAGGTTTTGCTTTATTAAAAGTTTATTTCATTTTGGTCACTTTTTAAACACACCTCATAAGAATTACCATGTCTGCCATGCCTTCTGGGTTTCTCTTATTCATATTTGACCCTATTACCTCAGAAAGACAGATATCATGACCTGCCACCCTTTTCTAGAAATAATCCTGGCTTCTTTCTTGAGTGGTCCAGCTTATAGATATATCTCTTATCGGAAAAAAGGCACCAAAATGTACTTATTTATTTTAGGATGCTCACCTCTATCTCTGTAATTTTGATTCTGAAGGTTATAGGTGATATGGCTTCTGCTACAGATAGTGCACCATTTCTGTTGCTCTCCTTTGAGCTCCTATTGTCCTATTCATGTCCTTATGATTTTAAGGTCTCCATAAGTGCACATAATATTCCATATATGATACTTTTTTTTTTTTTTAACTTTCTTGTGGTGTTGCCTATTACTTTGTTTTCCAGTATTTCTGATGCCTTTCTTATTTCTCTGTTATGTTCTTCGCTTGCTCTTAGACCAGCTGATATGATGATTATCTCTTTGCGAGTTTTCTCTTTTTTTTTTTTTGCTGTCACTACCTCCAACTGTGTACTCCTTTCGTTGAATTGTTGCTTTCTGTGTGTATTATTAAGCAGATTTTTTCACAGACTTTAGGCTCGACTGTATTTCCAGTTATATGGTTTCTCTATAAGCTCATACATTGTGTTGCTCCTTTTTTTAGTTTGGAATTGTTTTAGCCTTTCAGCCACCGCTACAGAACTGCAGACTTAGTATATAAGCAAGGGAGTGGACAAAGCCCTTCACATGGGGGTGTGCAGTAAGATATGTCCCAGTGCAGAAATAAATGTTCTGTTTTGCGTGTATTAGGTTCTTTGTGATTTGTCTCAATTCTTTTGGATTGGCAGTCTGTGTATGATTAGTCAGATTTTCAGAGTAGAGCCTCTTCAGTTTTGCTGCAAAAAATGTGAAGAGGATTGGCCCTAGTATTGATCTTTGTGGTACCTCACTTTTTGCCATCCTTCATCAGAATAGATTCCATTTTGTATGGCACACTCGACTTTTTGCAATACCAGTGTATTTTCAGGGTTGTCATCAAGGGCCCACTACAGCTGTATCCTACTATGTTCACTGATCACAGCGTTAAGTGCATTGCTAAAGTCTAAGTAGGCTGTATCCTTAACCCTTCTTGGATCTAATAGCATGGCTACTCATATAAAGTGAGTTTTCTGGCATGACCTTCCTGAAATAAATCCAAAACATCTTAGTTCTACTGCCCCACTGTCTTCCAGATGCTCACAGTTCTTACCTTCAGCTGTGATGCAGTGATTTTCTCCACAGGCAAGTTGACTATGCAGCCTCTGTCTTGTTCCCACTCCTGAGAAGCAGAATCACTTTTGAATTGTTTAATTAGTAGTGCTACTTGATCTGAAATTGTTTCTTGAAGAATTTTAAGATGGACTCCATCATTTGCCATGGGAAATAGCATCCAAATCTAAAGATGTTGTTGCCCCCCTTGTATTCAGGACTGACTAGACCAATTAATAGAATGCAATCCACCTTTGGAAGTACCTCACCAAACATAAACAGATGAATAGATCCCAGAGGCTTCTAACAAAAAGAATCTCAGGCTTAAAATCCCTGAGCTACCAGAAAAAAAAAGAAATCCTGTGCCTCTTTTCTTTGGTTTTATAAGCTTCCCATAAGAGACTTAAGCCTTGTTTTTGAGAAATCAGGGGCCCAGTAGTCCAGATGTACCTTCACAATTCAAATAGTTCCACAAATTCCAGAACAAAGGATCTAAATATGCTTCAGTTGATCAATAAAGCAAGGTGGAGAGACGGATTCATTGCTTAGCATCATCTTCATGTCTGAAATAGAATCTCCCTGCAGATAAAGTAGTGTATTACACTTTCTTCCTTAAAACAGGATCTGGAAAATTGGATGGGTATTCATAAATTCATCCCTGAGCATGACTGGCTTAGTCCTCCTTAGAAGGGAGGTGCAGTCTAAGTTGGGAACAAACAAGTCGCAATGATTGCAAGACTCAGTAGCCTTGATGTTCCTATTATTCTTATCATTATCTTAAGCAATCTTGGGTTGTTTTATGACCATTGTTTGTGTTACAAGTTGGGAAAGAACACCCTTTCTAGATTATTCTTTTGGGTCGGTCTGATAAACCCCCCCCTCCACCCCAGTGCAAACACTAAGCTTTCCCCTCGCATTTCTCATTTCTTTCCTCCCATCCCATTTTATTTACTTTTACAATCCCTTCCTTTGTATTTAGTTGCTGCTTTATGTATGTATAAAATGATTTGTCCATTTTTTGACAGGATTGACCGTCCTTTTTTACTTTAGGCACACACTGTTTTTCTACTTCCTTGAATTTCTTTGTATTTGCAAAATGCTGTATGTTTTAACCTTTAATACCATGCATTTGATAACTGCATCTTTGTATTTTATTTGCATATTTATGTCACACAATTAATGCCAGACTTGATAGTTCCCTTCTGTCATTCCCCATCATCTTCATGCCCATTTGCTAGAGATTTTCTGGGACATAACCCTCGTTTGTAAAATATTTAAATGCAGCTCTACTCATTAACAGGTATTTAAACAAAAATTGCCATAACTAGAACACACAGCACAGAGACATGGTTTCAAAACAATGAATGCCTTCCCTGTGGTTTAGTAACTGTCTTATGCTCAGACCTTCTAGCAAATGTGGAAGTTGAAGGATATCCTCCCCTCACAAAAGACTCATCACAACTGCAAATCTGAACATTTACACATCCAAATCACCCCAAGAATCGTCCCATGAGGACCTGTTCCTCACAACATTCAAAACAGATCCCCTGTAGTACCTTTATTGCAGGAACGTAATGACCTCCTGTATCTCAGACACTGAAGGTTTAACTACAGGTGCAACAGCAGGTTTCACCCTCACTCTGCCTTGGTAACTTCATACATACACCTGCCTTACTGCACCTTGTTATATCATATGGTAAGACGATACATTGAAGACACTTGACATGGGTTTTGTGCACTTTATTTAGTGACAAAAACATAAAAATCCGGTCTTTGACAGCATGCAGCTTAGATAGTTCAGTATCTTACAGATCCATTAGGTCCACTGCAATCTGACAAGCAACTCACAGTCTTAAGGTAACAGATATAGCTTGTAGGGTTTTTGTCTAGGTGCAGGCCCAGTTGTTGTAGCTACTTCAGTAAATCCACAGGTCCCTAATCGAGGCAACAGTCCACTTCACAAATGGCAAACACCCGTATTTCCTGTGCCTTTAACCTTGCCTTTTAAGAGTTATTCTGGCATGAACATCGACCTGATAAAGTCTACACTTCTTGAAAATAGTTTAGAAGGCAAAAGCACTTATTTATTGCTTCAGTGGCTCAATAAACTTTTCTTTTGGACCATCTGAGCTGTGTTTTTATTTATTTTTATTTGTTGAGCATTATAGCCACCTGAATATTACTGCACACAGTTAAGCTATCAGCCATTTTTATATTTTTACTTTTTTCCTTCCTTTACAGGGCTTCACACTTAGGTGTTTTCCCTTATGGGTTTCATATTACCTAAGGTAGTGTTAAGTACCATAGTTACTCTAGCATACATGCCTCATTAGAGTCTTTATCGTATTACATAGGATATATTCAGTATTACAAACCGCATTTATAACACATTATACATCAATTTTCCATGCACCATGTAACCTGTAGACTAACATATCTGTTCTAAACTAATTTTGTTAAGTCATGATATAAAATTGGATTTTTAATACTGCAATTAAAGAATGTCATATCTTTATGCACAATATCTGCAGAAATAGATTTCATTTTCAGTTCATCAGCAAAGTGCTAGAAGTTTTATTGATTTGAAATTACAGGTTGAAATTCCCAATAAAAATTATTAGCAGACTTTATTAAAGATGCCATTTACTGAATCCATTGTTTCACTTGCCTTCTAGGCAAATTATGTTGAGGGCTTGATAAGCGAGTCCTGATTGAACAGACATTAAAAATGTTACTGTAGGTCAAAGGTATTCTTTTTGTAAAATGCAATGATTTAAGTGATATTGAAAAAGGGTAGATAACATTTATTGCCATCTAACAAGATTGCTGAAAAGCAATAACTAAAATAAAACAAATAAACATCATGCACGGTCTTAAAAGACATTTTCTTCATGACTGAATAACATCTTTCCAGAGAATGTAGTCAAGAAAATTAAAAGCAACTGGGATCTGCTCTGGGAAGACACAAGACTGAAAAAGTGGTTGTCTTTTTCCAGGGCACCCAAGATGAATGATTTACTTGTTCAGAGTTGTTTTAAAAAGCCATATGTACAGGTATATGGAGCTACAGTTGTTGTCACTGTTCATTTCATGGCTTTATGATTAATGATAATGAGATTACTCTGAATGTTTAGATTAATATAATAATCCCATTTGTTAACCAGGTAGCCTACTGGAAACACATCCCTTTTCAGGGAAGACCCAGGAAGAATGTCCAGTTAAGTGACATGCTCAAGACCACCCAGGAGGCAAATAACCACATTTTGGAGAAATATCCATGAAGATCATGTGGAACATTATTGAGATGCTGAATGGATAGAAGATTTAAAAGAAAGAATAAGAAGTTCAAATATATAGAATATGAAATGGGATGAAGTAACAGCCAGAGAAATTGAAACAAAATTGAGAAAAGTTCCTAAATGGAAAACCCCAGGTCCAAATGTAGTACTCAACTTCTGGCTAATATGACAACAATTTATCCAGGTAGCCAAATGGATTCCAAGAGCAAAGAAACAAGTAAATCCATGACAAAAAAAGCTCTGAATCCAATCATTTGTATAAAACAGATGCTTGGTGCCAGAGCCATGGGCTCAAGCTCAATGCCAAGAAATGTATAGTTATTCCCTTTGGGAAACATGTATGCGTCAATTACCATACAGGTGGCAGTACACTAAACACCAAAAGTGTGATAAGAGACTTGGGACACAGGTGGACAGTGGTCTCACCTTCGATAACCACATTGCACAACAGTCAGGAAATCCTTCTATGTGGCACACCTCATCACTAATGGCTTTTCATCCAGAAAAAAGGAGGTCATTTTCCCACTGTACTCATCCCTCATTAGACCCGTTATAGAATACAATGCCCCATTTGGTATGTACCTCTCAATACATCTGCAACAACTGGAAAGGCCGCAGAAATACCTCACAAAAAGAATCACAGGCCTAAAGCAGATGCCCTACGCTGACCGCCTTAAAAAAATCCAGCTATACTCTGTCGCATATCGTCTACTCAGAGGCAATCTCTGCTTAACATACAAGGCCATGTCAAACCCAGAACTGTTGGACATGCTACACTTCCCTCAGAGCCACACGCTCCAGGGATCTAAACCTTGTCATCACAATAAACAAAACATGCTGGAGGGAAAGGTTCCTGACCCAGAGACTCCCCAGGCTCTGGAATAGATTGCCCATACATGTCAAGCAGAGTGCCTCTTTGGCCCTCTTCCAAAGGAACCTTGACGATTGGATGGGAGAAAGGAAATTCACCCCGGGAATCACGTCAGTCGCCCTGCTAGACAGGGGTCCAGGGAAGTAAATCGTGTGGGAAGAAATAGCCAGGGAATTGTTATGGCTAGGCTTGTATAGGCCCTAGGGCTGATAGCCTAGTACCAATCTATGAACCTATGTTTAATAGGTATAGTAGCAAGCAAAGCTTTGAGTTAAAAGTCAGTTCTGGTCACATTGTAGGTGCTGCAAAGAGTAATTTAAGCTAACATCAAAGACTGAAACAATACTACTTTCATGAACTTTAATCATATTTTGACTTAGAAATTACAAAGAGGCAAATGAAGGTTTAGGGAATCAAACCCTGTACCAAAGGAACTAAAGCTCACAACCTTAATCTCGGCACTGACTACAAAACAGACTAGTATTAGTAGTAGTGTTTACATCCGTAACACAATTGGTGTGGTGTATGCCACAAAAATACAAAATGAGACCATGTAAGAGGGCATTCTGGCTCCATTTACAGGAGCCATCTAAGTGACGTTAGGAAATTATACTAGAAGCCCGTTTTTCTTTACATTTTCTCAGTACCCTGGTTCCAGTGTTTCTTTGCTTAAGGGCTTAATTCAAGTTGAAATAGTCACTAGTATAAGAAATGAACATTAAAAGTATTTTAATATATGCATATACATAGACACACACACAAATATATACATGCTAATTCCTTATTTTTTTTATTTCTTCACCTATGCCTGGTCTAGTATTTATCTAACCCTATGTCCCCCAATGGCTCCTTCTCAGGCTGCTCCTAACATATCCTTAGTGTGGATGGGCTTTCCACTTCCTTTTAGTGGATCTTAGGGTGTTCACTAGTGGTTTCCAGAGAGCAAGATATCCCATACAGAGATAGGAGATGTGGCATCAGGTACATTAATTTGCCTGGTGGCTAGGTATCTCCCTCCCTGCATGCTGATATAATTCCACATAAGGCTGCGAGGACAATGATATGCAGCTTATTAAGGTATGCCTGCCCAGGCCCTGAAACAGACATGCCTCCATGAACATCCCACATACCCAGTCTGGTGAACTTTCTAAGTCACAACCTCAATGAGACATCCACCCAGCATGCCTCCTCTGCCCACTCCAGAATAGGTACACCCATCCTGCCTGTCAGCTCTGTCAGACTGTGAAATCACTACTCAGTTCTGGCTCATCTGAGCTGCAATCAGGGCTTTGTCCTTCTATACCAGTGGATTGACTAGTTGAGCTTATTCTTAAATATAATACATTACAACTTGCTGGCTTGAGCACTGAATTGATGTGGAAATACTTAATTTAGTGAGACCTGTTTTAATTACCTGAAATATAATGCATTCTGCTTTTTACGATTAGTTGTTTGTGAATATTAAATGCTGCTTTTTGGATTGTCCTGTTTTTCACCCCTTGGGAGATCCATTGCCTTGGAGCCAGAGAGATCCAGTAAAGATTTTTAAGGTTTTTAATCATTGCTTAATTATTTATATATGTATTGTTTGTGATCCTTTTACAAGTCTAAATGTAGAAAAGTGGACTTTGCCAGAAATTGACTTACAACCCTTGGCATGTTTTTATATATTGCCAAAAAATGTATATGATGCTGTACCAAACGATTGCCAGCTGAAATTTCTTAAGAGGGGGACACCAGGAAAATACTGAATATGGTGGATATAGTTTGCATTCTCCACAAGTTTACAGATGTGCTTATCATGCATCCCATTTTTCATATAAATCCTCTGCCTTGGTGCTCTAATCTGGAGGCAGGTCTGGCTTCAGGGGCAGTTCTAAGCTCAAGAATCTGTTTTATGGTCCTTTGTTTTCATTAAGCATATGTTTAATTTTCCACGGATAAAGCTGATATTGAAAACTTGATTAGATAAAGTTAATTTGGTGGATAAAGGTGTTTAACATCAGTACAAGCGGAGTTATTTTGTTGACTATGTCTACTTAAGTTTTTTCTTCAGTACTTTTATAGAAGAGGAATTAACATCTGAAGTTTTCGACTATTTATTACCGTTACTTTTAATTCTAAGTTTGAGTTTTTATTTTCATTCTTCTCAAATGACAAGGAACTGAAGGCAGTCTGCTATTTTCACACTGGGCACAGCTATCTCATCGCATTTCTTTTGTTGTTTGTGTACTTGTTTGCCTTGTGACTTGCTCTTAGCGTACATAGGAGTGTGGATGTGAGGCGGATTTGCCAAAGCCATTGGAGATCTTTGTCATTTGATTCTCACAGGACTATTGGGGTGGGGGGGGGGGCAGGTTTTTGTTTCAGTATTTCAATATTCATTTATAAAGCAGAGGTAAGACAAGGCAGGCTGTGTTTAATTATCTCCATGCTGTGCTATATTATATATATTTTTTGGGGGGAGTTGAAAAGGGAGTTCTCTTTCAGTGACTCCCCTTTTTAGATTAGAAGAACGAAGACTAGAATCAGCTGTCCAATGGTGCTTGCATCTTGGCTGGTGTCTTAGGCCAGATGTGCAGTGTGTTCTTGTTAAATTGAATTAACAGGTTAAACAGACTAAGATACTGTAAACTGTATATTCGTATTTACTGAAAGGTTTATTGAAACAAGCCGACCAAGCACTGCAGGCAAAAATGTTCTTTCATTATTAGGATACTCTGTAACTTTTTTCTACACTGTTAGCCATTTCCCTTTAGCAGGTTTATTCAGTTGAATATCTGTATACATTCAGCTGTTTATGATATTTCAACAAATCACAAACAACTGTATTGTCAATGCCATTTATTACAAAAACATTCAGAAGTATAATACTTTGGTTCCACACAAGCACATTCTGTTAAAACTAATCATACTTGTTTACTTCATATTTCTTTTCTGTACTTGCAGATGCTGTGTTACATGCTATTTCTAAAAATGTCACACTGTTACTATGATAGAAAGCAGTTTTACCAAACCTTTGCTATTGTGAAAGAAAAACAGTTCTAACAAATTATATAATTTTTCTATCGAATACATGTTATTACTATGAGGAAAACCAGTTTTACTTTATATAATTCTATCAGTGTTCAGCCTCCCACTTATGGCTGTCAGTAAATTTGTTGAAGACAGATGCATATGGTGCAAGCAGGGCTCTGATAGATTGTTTCTGTATTCTCCTGTAGCATGGATGAAATTGGTATGGCCTTTTCTACATCCTCTGTCATGTTCCCAAATGCTTTTACTTTTTCTTTGTGCTTGCTGGTCTAAGATCTATGAAGATTTCCTTCCATGCAGCCCAGTTGGGAGGATGGCTTAATGGATAAGGTGTTTGCCTTACAAACACAAGGTGCAGGGTTTGAGTCTCACAAGGGATAATTGGCTAGGCTTAAAATGGCTCGCAAGGGCAGTTAGCTTAGTACTAACCTATGAACCTATGTATTCCAGGGGAGGCAGTAGACTTCCAAGCTAGCTTTTTAAACTTAAATAGAAAGGCTGGATTGGTATAGAAGTTTTAACTGGGTTGGATGCTAACAAGGAGAATTGTACTCCAGTAATTATTATTCCTGAAAGATGGGAGTGAACTCAAATATGTCTGTTTATGACAAATGCATAACCGAGCTGTAATTTCCTTAGTCTTGGCAACCACTGGGCTCTGCTGCTGACCTTTGTTGTCTCTGAGTTGGACATCTGGCCACCATACCCCTGACTGACCTTGCATGTGAGTTGGGAAACCTTCTTTGAGAGCACAAACGTGTCTGATGCTGGACTGGAACAAATGCATACGTATTGCTTTGTTACTGTAATGTTACTGTAATGACGTACACTCACTGTTCTGTCTCCCAACATGTTAGCCATAAATCAGCTTGGTAGAATCTAGCAGTTGAGAAATGTAGAACATAATATATTGATGTGAAAAAGAAGCTGATTTAACCTAAAGGATTACTTAACTTTTCACATAAACCTAGTTCAGCCACATTTCAAAAGGTCAGGTAGAAAGGCAGCACAAGACAGAAAGACTGCACATAAGACTGAAATATCTATAAAAGAGTAAGTGGAGATTGTGAGTTTGGTGATAATTATACACAAGATACAAGCTTTCAGGCAGTAATTTACACAGCAAATGTTAGCTATGGTTCATGGGTTACTGACCTCAAAGGCTTAGTTTCTGCTTCCAGTTTCATTTAACGAACACCTGTAAATACATAGATGTCACTGAATAGATAATTTGCCAACTTCTAAAGTATAATTAGAAATTAAAATATAAACTAAACATTATTTAATGTAAACCTTTCTGTTCTCGTTTTGGCTTTTACAATTTTCCCAAAGAAGTTTGCACCCCAGGTATGTTGGCCTTTCTGTACCATTTTCAATGTGATGTTGTATGCAGTTTTTTTGCAAAAGCATCAGCCAACCCATAAAATGAGCCTAGGAGATTAATTGCCTTTTGTTATTCTTAGAAATGTAAAGAACAGATTTAATGATGCCTCTGAAAAAAAGGGCTGTGGCAAAGTTGGAGAGAAATTCCAATGATATCCAGATGAAGTCATCATTACTTAAAAGTGAATACAAAATGGTGTGGGTTAGAATAAGAGGAAAAGGGTTTTATGAGATTTCAATGGCATAGATTATACTGAGCTAGTTAAGACAGTACGAGACCAGTTTGGAGACTCTAGGCAAGCTGTGAGGATCAACCCAGTTGTAAGAATGGGTCAGGGAGGACAAACTTGGGCTTAATGAGAAAAAGATCAAGGAAAAGTTAAAAACAGGGAAAAGATGAATTACACAGAACACTATGATAGCTGTTAGGCTGAAAGAGGTGGAAGAGGCATAGAACAAGGAAGCAAACAGAAAGTCAACAAAGGAATCTATGGCAGTAAAGATACAAAATTGAATGTTAGATGTCAGATGCTATCAACAATGGAAATAATATGTTCACATATATTCACACTTTGTGTGCGTATGCTTGGAAGACTACATGCATATGCCTGTGAGGTTTCAACAACACCTCCAGCTTTCTCGACAACTACAACCATCAAGTTGCAGGACACTCACAGCATATGTATGGCTTTTGCAAGCAATTGCATTGACAACTGCTTCGATGTCGAAAAAAGTCGATTTCGACATTTTTGTATTTATGAGTCGCTGTTACGTGCATTCAGTGTTTTGGAATTCGACATTACAGTTCATTTAACGCTGAATTCGAACAAGTACCATTCACAATTTTAATAGTAAACCATATATAGATAGTTTTATATATATATATATATATATATATATATATATATATATATATATATATATAGGTCTACTTCAAAACATCTAAAACCCATAACACTGAAACCAGAACATCTAAAACCCATAACATCAAACACTACAAATCGCATAAAAATAACACCCCCTCCACATATAACACCACCAAACTACCAAACACACTTCTTACTACGTTTCTGTAGCTCCCTGCACACACCCCGTAAATTAAATATACCAACTCCAAGATCACAGTACAGTGGGGAAAAGTTAATTTCCTAACCTTACTGTATCACAGCACCATAAAATGTACACATAATGTTTATATCACTTACCTGTATGACCTAAAAAATGCATACAGAATGGCAAAATAAACAATATATGAAGAGTATTAATTCCTACTCAATATAAAAACTATAGAAATGAAAACTACAACGTCTTATAGTGATACCACAAGATTAACAGATTACACTATAACATTTACATATCTCCTGATACACTATTACATATTATACATTTTAGATGTTATGAAATTCGATATTATGAGTTTTAGATGTTATGGGTTTTAGATGTTTTGAAGGGGACACATATATATATATATATATATATATATATATATATATATATATATATATATATGGGTTACCATTACTACATCGACAGCCTATTCCATCGAAACTGACTTCACCGACACAGCAGATCATCGACAACTGAAGAGCCAATGTTTCCCACATGGTAAATAACCATTTGGCCATCAACCTTCAAAGTCCACCAGCAAAACAAAGTCAGTAGTGTGGGGGACTATGCCCCCCACACCCCCCTTAATATATATTCCAACTCTGAGAACATACTGCCACGGGGGTAAAGGAAAAGTTCAGGTTGATGGCCAAATGGTTACTTACCATGTGAGAAACATCGGCTCTTCAGTTGTTGATCTTTCTTGTCGGTAAAGTCAGTTTCGATGGAATGGGGTGTCGATGTAATAATGGTAACCCATATATATATATATATATATATATATATATATATATATATATATATATATATATATATATATATATATATATATCTTTAAGAAATTTCAGTTTTCATTTTTTTTTTTTATTTACCCTTTGTTGACTGGGTTAGTCCCACTAGGCTAGTAGACTTGTTTGAGGAGGTGTTTTTTAAAATAGTAGGGGAAATTTCGCCAGAACATCAGGGGAATTTCCCCTACTTGTCATTGTTGTGAGTGGGACCCATTTTGCAGGAGCACTTCGTTTCCATTCCAGGTGCAGAGGCAACCTAGAGAAACAGGGAGGCAGATGAATAGAGAAGAAGATAATGGAATAGTGAGAGAAATGGAGGAGAAAGCAAATATCAAGATCTGAGAATGTGTTTAGGATTCTGAAGAGATGTTTCAAAGAAATCTTGTTTGATGGAGATGAGTTGGCAAATGATGGATATATAATTACAACCCTCCAGTCTGAAGGGTTATGGGATTATTTACTTAAAGAAATGGTAATGATGAATGAGCCAGAAAATGAAGTAGATGTTTCCTTGGGGGACATTGTGGAGAAAATGCAAAAGAAGGATGCAGAGATAATCCTGAGAAAACATGTACAGAGAAAGTAAAAAGAAAAAGAAAAAAAAAGGCAAAAGAGATTTAGCAGAAAAGAAGGCATTAGAAAATGAAAAATGGAAGTATGTGATAAGGATTCAAATTAAAGAAGACAAAGAAATGGACCGGTATGAAATGTGGAACAATTTAATAGCCTCTTTGGGTGTAACAGCATATGAGGTAAGAACATTTATTCTTATTAACAAATAGACATTTTGTAACATTGTATTTCAGACTGTTTTTTTCAATGGAAAAAGACTATAACCCATGGAATGTTTATTTAGTAAAAGGATTTAACAGGTAAACAAAAATAAAATTCATGTACAGTTTTTAGAGGTAGAAAGAGCGACTTTGAAATGACATTTGAAAACTTTATGTAAAGAAGTATTGGACATTGCAAAAGTTTATGATAAAAGAGGTTTATGGACTGGTGGATGGGATTGTATTGTGTTTAAAACAGAGAATAAATTGTACATATACCAAGCATGGTACATGTGGAGTGGAATAGGAGTGATGTAAAATACTGGGGACAACTTTTTTTGTAGAAAAAGACATTTGATAAGTAACTGTGATAAAATAAAATGTTGTTTGTGGAAAAAATGGAAGATACAAAAAATGTGAATTACAGATGGATTACAAAAATTAAAATAAGAGTAAGGAGAAAGAAAGTGAAGAAAATGATCAAAGAGAAGAAATTTTAGAAGTAGTAAAAAACTTAGATGAGAAAAATAATAAAGATGAAATAGACGAAGGTTCTGAAATAAGTTATGAAGGACATAAATTGGGAGACAGTAAAATAAAAAAAATCTATTGGTAATGGGGTAAAAGGCAAAAAAGAAAAATTTAAATGGATAAAAAGTAGTATATACTGCTAATGATGGGAGGGGGGGTTGGTATAATGGTTAAGGTGTTTAATTCATAGACCAAGATAGTGTTTGATTCTCACCTTTGGGAGGGAAATTGACTAGGCTTAGAATGACCTATTTAGAAAGCTAGCCTAGTAATTAGCTATAAACCTATAAACAGTGAATCTATTGAAAAGGAAAAAGGAAAATTTTAGTGTGCTTTCTGTAAATGTAAATAGTATTAAGAATATAGTAAGAAGGATTTTGGGTAGTACATTGCATGTGCTATTATACATGTAATTATATTTAAAGATACAAGATTTTTAAATGAAGAAAGATTACAAACAGAGAAACTATGGGGAGAAAATATAGAAAAAAATATAGGGAGAAAAAAATAATCTAGAATTTAAGAAATGAGATATTTGGAATAGCCGTATTCTGGAGAAATACAGTAACGATATTAGATGTAACTTTAGCAAAAATGGGAAGATTAACCATTGTAGATTTAAAATGGAAAGATCAAGTATATAGAATTATAGTATTATAGGTTCATAGGTTGGTACTAGGCTATCAGCCCTAGGGCCTATACAAGCCTAGCCATAACAATTCCCTGGCTGTTTCTTCCCACACTATTTACTTCCCTGGACCCCTGTCTAGCAGGGCAACTGACATGATCCCCAGGGTGAATTTCCTTTCTCCCATCTAATCGTCAGGATTCCTTTTGAAGAGGGCCAAAGAGGTGCTCTGCTTGACATATATGGGCAGTCTATTCCAGAGTCTGGAGAGTCTCTGGGTCAGGAACCTATCCCTCCAGCATGTTTTTTTTTTATTGTGATGACAAGATCCCTGGAGTGTGTGGCTCTGAGGGATTGGGATTTCGTTAAGCGTAGCATGTCCAACAGCTCTGGGTTTAACATGGCCTTGTATGTTAAGCAGAGATTGCCTCTGAGTAGAAGATATGCGGCAGAGTATAGCTGGAGTTTTTTAAGGTGGTCAGTGTAGGGCATCTGCTTTAGGCCTATGATTCTTTTAGTGAGTTATTTCTGCGGCCTTTCTAGTTGTTGCAGATGTCTTGAGAGGTACATACCAAACGGGGCGTTGTATTCTGTAATGGGTCTAATGAGGGATGAGTACAGTGGGACAATGACCTCCTTTTTTCTGGATGAAAAGCCCTTTGTGATGAGGTGTGCCACATAGAAGGATTTCCTGACTGTTGTGGCAATGTGCTTATCGAAGGTGAGACCACTGTCCACCTGTGTCCCTAAGTCTCTTATCACACTTTCAGTGTTTAGTGTACTGCCACCTATGTGATAATTCATGGGTACATGTTTTTCCCAAAGGGGATAACTATACATTTCTTGGCATTGAGCTTGGGCCCATGGCTCTGGCACCAAGCATCTGTTTCGGTAAGGCCCTTTTATAGAGTATCCACATCATTTGGGGATTCAATAATGGCTCCCAGTTTGCAGCCATATGTGAACTTTGTTAGCCAGAGTCCCTTAGTGTTGGCCTGTACTTCAAAGAAGTAGATGCCAAAGAAGAGTGGTCCCAGGACTGAACCCTGAGGTACTCCACTTGTCTGGAGCTGGATTTGGAGTCGGCTACTTTTACAGTGTGGGTTCTGTCAGTAAGCCAGATGGCAACCCATTGAGTGACATAGGGATTAATGCCCAGCTTAGTAAGTCTACCTATGATTCCAGAGTAGGGGATAGTGTCAAAGGCCTTGGCGAGGTCCAGATAGGCTGTGTGGGACCGCCTTACCATCATCCATGGAGACTGATTCAAAGAAGTCAGTCAGGTTCAGGAGACAAGATTGGCCCTTCACGAACCCAAACTGGGTGGGGTCCAGTGTTTGAAGGCTGCCAATGTCTTTGTTTATAAGTTCCATGATAATACGTTCCATGGCTTTGCAGATCCGGCTCATCAGACTGATGGGGCAGTAGATGTCCTTCAAGGATGCATCTGCAGTCCTAACAAATGGGTTGTCCTGTCGTCAGGCAGCCCTTCGGTCGGCCGGATTCCAAAGTCTGGGTCTGGCCTCGGCTGGTGTCGCACTTCACCCGACGTCATCTCTGCTGGTCTTCGGGTATAAAGGCATCAGCCGACGCCATTTTCCTCAGTCTTTCTTGCCGCGTGGCGCCCGAAGCAGAAGCTGTTCGCAAGTGCCGGTCGGTCAGATCCAGAGATTACTACTACCGAATACTACTTCGAAGACTTCTAAAAAGCTAAGTACCCCGTTGGGGACTCTTTCTTGCCTCAGCCGATGTCAGAAAAAGTAAATAACTGTTTAACTTGTGGGAAACAAATACCTCATAAAGATTTCCACTCTTACTGCTTACCTTGTTTAGGCCCAGACCACGACGTAGCAGCCTGTTTAGCCTGTGCTTCCTTCAACCGACGAACGCTTAGGCGTCGGTCGGAGTTTGCTGAACAGTTTTTCGGCTCAGATTTTGCGTACATTATGCCGTCGGATCCACCGACTTCTCAAATTGTTAAAAAACGCAAAGAAAAAGACCGACACTCGCAGTCCGCGGTTTCGGCCGAAACCACGGTTAAGCAAACCGCGAGTGTCTCGGTTTCGGCCGAAACCGAGCAAACGGGTCAATCTTCAGCCGAATCCATGACTACTACCGAGGCTCCTGCTACCCTAGTTGAATCGGCCTCTGAAGTTTTGCCTACTAATGTGGTTCCTATAGAATTATCAGACACCATCCCTTTGGATGTCTCTACCCCAGCACGTGGTGCTGCTAGGCCTCCTGCAGCCATGTCTATTAAGGCCTTTGCCAGGGCTAAAGCAGCCAAAACTGCTAAATCAGTGCCTGTTAAGCCCCCCTCACACAGGCCCAGTTCCAGTTCTCAAATGCTTACTCTGGCAGAGGATCTCATCTCTTTAATTAGGGAATCCCAATCTCACCCAGACAGGGCCTCTCAGCCTCCAGAAAAGAGACCTAGAGCAGAGCCCCCAGAGCCAGTGTCCTCAGATGATTCTTCTGATGACTCAGACATTACAGACCATCCAGAGGCTCCTTTTTCTACTTATGAAGATTCCGATGCTGAAGAATCTATTCCATCTGCCTCTCCACCAGAGGAATTTTCCTTTGGGGAAACCTTACATGCCATGAGAGAGCAATTCCAATGGCAGGGACAAGATTTCTCAGATTCAAGAAAAAGGCTTAGGACCTTTCTACACTTACCGCAACATAGGCCCTTAGCTATTCCTCCAGTTCTGCCTGTTGTGGATGATGCATTTAATGATGTTTGCACTGCTCCTGATACTTTACCTCCAGCCCCTGCCAAACCAGATAGGTTTTACAGGGTACCGGACACTCATCACCACCTATACAAGGCCCCACTTGCAGATCCTGAGACTATCTCCCAGGGGCCTAAGGCAGTAGCTTCGACCTCAGCAAAAAAACCTCTCCCTTCTGAAAGGGAATCCAGGTCCTTAGAGATGGGGTAAAAAAGTTTACACCTCTGCTACTCTCTCAGCTAGAGCTTTGAACTGTCAGTTTCACATGATCCAATACCAAGAGTTTATGCTTGATCAGTTAACTAAGAAACTGTCCTCTGATGACTCCTTAGATAAGAAATATGTTTTAGAAATGGTGAATAACATTCAGCAGGTTAGTAACCATTCTTTAAAATGTGGCTATGATGCACTGGAGGCTTCATTTAGATCAGCCATGACTGGCACAGTTATAAGAAGGCATGCATGGTTGAAAGAACAGGTCTTGCCTGATCATGTTAAAGCAAAGCTGTTAGATGCTCCTATGGATAAGGCCAGTCTATTTGGTTCTCCTGCTCAGCAAGTAATGAAGAAAATGGAAGAGAAGGCAAAATCTGTACAAACAGTTAAGGATTTCTTACAGGTTCAGCCCCCAAGGTTTAGCAGGAACTGGCCTTCCAAAAATTGGTCCTTTCTAGACTCCTCTAAATCTCAGAGAGGCAGGAATAGACGTTCCAGAGGCAGAAATCAATCCAGAGGAGGTGCCTACAGAGGACGCCAGTGACAAGGCAATAACCAGCGAGGCACAGACACAACCACTGCCACTGCAACAGGACAATCACAGTGACTTGGCTCTGACACCGCCTACCAGGGAACAAATAGCAGCACCCTTAGGCGGAAAGTTAGCCTTATTTTCAAAAAATTGGCACTATATCACAAAAGACAAGTGGATTTTGCAGACCATAGACCAAGGCTACAGGTTTCACTTCCACACCTTACCAGTAAAAAGAGGAATGCCAAACCTACCTCCAAATCAGAAAACAGAAGCTCTAAAGCAGATAGCTCAATTAACAAAGATGAGAGCTGTGGAAAGAGTACCACCAACAGAACAGGGCAAAGGATTCTACTCTAGACTCTTCCTAGTACCAAGAAAAGAGAAAAGTTGGAGACCTATTCTTGACCTGTCCGCCTTAAACACATTCATCATTGTCCCAAAATTCAAAATGCTGACCCTACAGCAACTTCTTCCCATGCTGGGCAAGGAGTGTTGGCTGGTAACTCTAGATCTCAAGGAGGCATACCTGCACGTCCCCATACGACCAAATTGCAGAAGATACCTCAGATTTCTTGCAGGATCAGAGCATTATCAATTCTCAGCATTGCCCTTTGGCTTATCTACTGCGCCCAGAGTATTCACAAAATGCCTGGCATCAGTAATCGTTCATTGCAGGCTACATGGAATCCAAATTTATCCATACCTGGACGACTGCCTGATACAAGCGGACAACACAAGCAAGCTGACAAAAGACTTACAAAGAGTCATTTGCTTACTACAAGCCTGGGATACACAGTCAATTTAAAAAAGTCAAGACTGATACCATCCCAAACAAGAACATTCTTGGGTGCGGAATTGGACACAGTAAAACAGATGGCATTCCTAACTGCAGAAAAACAAGAACAACTCCCTCTTTACTTCTTGGCATTAACAAAGCAGAACCAACTAACAGCAAGGAAAGTACTGCAGGCCTTGGGCTTCATGGCATCATGCATAATCCTGGTCCCCCATGCCAGACTGCATATGAGAAAGCTACAGTGGTACCTAAAGAATTTATGGTCTCAACACAGGCACAGCTTAGAAACCGAAATACCACTAATCCCATGCCTGAAACAAGAGTTCCTATGGTGGGCTCAAGCATGCCAGTCAAACCCAGGCTTGCCCTTCCACAACTTTCAAGCAAGCCAAACCATCACAACGGACGCCTCAGACCTAGGTTGGGGGCACACATGCTGGACAAATGCATACAAGGATTATGGACTCCAGACCAGCTGCACCTGCACATAAATCAAAAAGAAATGCTGGCAGTAAAACTAGCAATCCAGAATTTCAGACCATTCCTCAAAGAAGGCCATTTAATGATAAGGACAGACAACACCACAGTCATGTGGTACATCAACAAACAGGGAGGCACTCATTCATACCCCCTATGCAGAATGACTCTGGACCTTTGGAATATGGCTCTGAGCTACAACATCCAGTTACAGGCAATATTTGTACCGGGAAAAGAAAACATCCTACCAGACATGTTAAGCAGAACTACCTCGGATGCTCACGAATGGATGCTACACCCGGACATCTTCAAGGCCATCACAAAGAAATGGGGAATGCCACAAATAGACCTATTCACATCCCCACTCAATCACCAGCTCAAGAAATTCAGCACAAGGACATACCACCCACTTGCATGGAAGGTGGACTCTCTATCCTTCAGTTGGAAAGGCCTGACAGCATATGCATTTCCACCTCTTCCTTCGATGCACAAGGTACTACTGAAAATCAAAGAGGAACGTCCAAGGATAATTCTGATAGCTCCAAATTGGCCAAGACAGCACTGGTATCCATTGCTGAGGAGCATGTCTCGGGGGAGAACGTGGACACTACCCCTGATGCCTTTGATGTTAACTCAGAACGACTACAACATCATACATCCAAACCTAAAAACTCTGCAACTGACTGCCTGGAACATTACATAACAGCAACTAACCCAGATTTATCCCAAAGGGTTAAAGACATTATCCTTGAGGCCCGCAGACCTTCAACAAGAAGGAACTATGCAGGAAAATGGAAAAGGTTTGTCATTTGGAGTACTGAAAGAGGAAAAGATGTGTCAAAGATAGATATTGCTAACATCCTGGAGTACTTGGCAGAGCTTCTCCATACAGGCCTGTCCTATTCCTCCATCAAGATACATGCATCAGCTATTTCTGCAGAATACAGCTTCGATCCCCCTGTCTTCTCACATCCTCTACTCAGGCAGTTCCTCAGAGGAATCAAGAATGTAAAACCTCCTAGGAAACCACCATTACCAGCATGGGACTTTAACTTTGTGCTAGAAAAATTGACACTTCCTCCATTTGAACCAGCAGCAACAGCAGATCTTCAACACCTATCCTGGAAAACTGCTTTCCTACTGGCAATTACTTCAGCAAGAAGGGTTTTGGAACTACAGGCCTTAATGGCAGTACAACCCTTCCTAATCTTCCATCAAGATAGAGTGTCCATGAGAACTAATCCTACATTTATGCCTAAGGTGGTATCCAGAGTGTCTCTAAACCAGGCAATCCACCTACCTACCTTCTTTCCCAATCCACAGAACAGGGGGGAAAGACTGCTGCATACCTTGGATGTACATAGACAGTTGCGCTACTACCTGGACAGAACCAAGGGCAATAGAAAAACTGACCAGCTTTTAGTAGCTTATGCAACAGGAAGGGAAGGAAAAGCAATTTCCAAACAGACAATCTCCAAGTGGATAGGAAATTGCATAAGATTCTGTTACTCCTACCATGGAAAGCAAATTCCACAGAACATAAGACCTCACTCTACAAGGGCTACAGCCACTACCACAGCTTTCTTACGAGGAGTGGCTACCAAGGACATTATTGAGGCGGCTACTTGGACCTCCGTGCATACATTTGCCAAGCATTACAACTTACCTCTATACTCTAGATCCCGAGCAGGGTTTGCCACTGCTGTATTGCAAGGGATCCTAACTACACCATAATTCTTCTTCCTCCTCCCCTAGTTTGGCTATGGTATTCTACCCATTTGTTAGGACTGCAGATGCATCCTTGAAGGACATAGTACAGTTTTGTACCTACCATAAATGTAGATGTCCGAACAGGATAGCATCTGCAGTCAGGATTACCCACCCTCCTTCCCTCTGTGGTACTCCTAGGGTATCTACCCTCCTAATAGCTAGCTAGGGGGATCTCTTATGGTGTATTTGTTTGTATATATGTACATACATGCTTATTTTTTGTTTGCCTACTATTTTTTGGAAACATTGGCATTTATCCAAAATTTAGTTTTCCAAGAGGGCAACTGGCATCTGGGGCAAGAAACACTGAGGAAAATGGCGTCGGCTGATGCCTTTATACCCGAAGACCAGCAGAGATGACGTCGGGTGAAGTGCGACACCAGCCGAGGCCAGACCCAGACTTTGGAATCCGGCCGACCGAAGGGCTGCCTGACGACAGGACAACCCATTTGTTAGGACTGCAGATGCTATCCTGTTCGGACATCTACATTTATGGTAGGTACAAAACTGTACTTTCCCGGGATCCAAGGTGGATCCCCACTTGTGGAGTGGGATAAATGTAGCTGTGCGCCACTCTGTGAGCACGAAGCCTGAGGTGAGGCTATGTTTAAACATGACACTTAGAGGAGGTGCCAGTTCATTTTGTAGTTCATGTAGTACATAGCCCAGGATGTCATCTGATCACATGGATGCTGTATTCTTAGCTTTGGAGAGTGCGATGTTTACCTGTGTGGCTGTTATTACTGGAATTTGGCAATCTTTCGGTACTGAGATGGGCCGTTTAGGGGGTGAAGTTGGCACTGAATTGATCTACCAGGATATTGGCTATATCCTTGGGGTCAGTATATTTAATTGTCATTCTGTTGTAGCTCAGAGCAGATCTGAGCATTGCCATTTAGATTCTTGACATAGTTATAGAATGCCTTGTTGTTGTCTTTGGAATCTTTGGCAATTTTATTTTCGTAACTAGCTTTGGAGGATTTTGAGGGATCTCAGTTTCTTACTAAGGCTGGTAAGGGATTTTTTTGCATCTTGGGATTTTCCTCTTTTCTGCAACTGTTTCTTCCTTTTATTTTGTTGTAAAGTTTGTTTATGGCAGGGGACCACCAGATTGGCTTCCTTTTTTTGGCTTCCTTTTTTTGGAGGGGAGCATCTTGGTTCTATATGGGATGGCACAATTCATGCGTGAGTGGATATGCTCGTACAGTGCCTTAGTGTAGGATTCAGCAGTCGAACTTTCAGTTCCCGTCTGCATGGGTGTCATGATGTTTGTCACTTCTGACTTGAGTAGCATAAAGTTGATTTTGGAGAAGTTTTTTATGGAGGTTTCCTTACTGGGGGGTGGGGGTGGGATGTGGATGTTAAGGGTGATTAGTTTATGGTCAGACCTGACCAGCGAGGGGGTGACCATAGGTGTGGAGCATTGATTTCCCATGTTGGTAATGAACAGGTCTAGGATATTGGAGCCCCTGGTGGGACTATGGATTAGTTGATCTAGGGCGTTGGAATTTATGAATTCCAAGAACCGTTCGGCAAACGTGTTGGTACATGAGTAGTTTTCCCAGTTAATGGCAGGATAGTTGAAATTACCCAGTATTAGGGTGTTTGGTTGTATCTTAATATTTTTCAGTATGTTTAGAAAGGTGTAGTGAGAATCTTGGGGCATGGTGTGGGATCTGTAGCAAGCTACAATTTGGATTGCAGTCTTACCTAGTGTTAGTTGCACCTGGAGAATTTCAGACACATTGTTCTGGACAACTAGCCTGGTGGTGTGAATATCCTTGGTGAATATGGACACTCCTCCACCTTTAGTGTTTTGTCCTGGTTTGGTGGCCAAAAAGTGTGGTAATAGTTGTAGCCTGGTATTGCAGGGGTGCTGTCTGGAGCCTTGAACCAGGTCTCAGTTACTGCACAGATATCGATGTTCTTCATTTTTAAGAGTGCCTCAAGAGGGTGCATTTTGAGGTTTAGACTTCTAGCATTGAGCAGCATTACCTTCAGAATTGTCATGCTTGTACCTGTTACGGTGATGGTTTTGATAAATGAGAGCATGGAATGAAGAAGGAAAGAGATTAGTAATACATTTATGGAAAGATCATGTTACTATGACAATGTTTTATAAAAACTAGATCATAATGATAGAAAGTACTTTGAAAAAGAATTATACGAAAGGAATCAGGAAAAAAAATACAAGAATTGTTATATAAGCAAAAGATATTTTTTAAAAAGAAAAAGAGAAGTATTGAGTTACTTAAGCATCTTAGTAAAGGAAGATGACAGTGTAATGAGAGGAAAAATGTAAAAGGAGAAATAGAACATTGGAAAAGATTATGAATAGTGTAGTGCAATATACATAAGAAATGTTTAGTGAAAAAAACATGCAAAATGAAAAAGTTAATAGAAAAATAGAATAAAGAGTTAGAAAAGGAGATTTATTTAAATGAGCTAGATGAAGTATTAGGACAAGTAAATATAAATTCAGATGAAGGACCAGATAGAATAGGATCTGAAATGTATAAAAGTGTAAGGGATTGGCAAAAAATATTTTTAAAGATTTAGATTGAATAGTTAAATTAAAATTATATGTATAAAGAATTATGAAGTGAAATACTTATTCATATGGAAGAAGGAAGATAGAAGACAATAAAGTTGACTGATAATATTGAATAATTATAAGATCTTTATGAAAATACAAAAGAGATTTGAAACAAAAATGGAAAATATTATAAAGATAGTATATATGGTATTAAGGCAAAGACCTGTCAAGAAGTAATAGAGAAATTGTGGATGATATGAATAGAAAAGAAAAAGTGAATAGGTACATATAAAGAGTGGTGTAAGACAGGGATATCCAAATAGTTGTATACTGTTTTTGCGTTAGTTATGAATGTGATAGTATATGAAATAAAATACGAAATGAAGGAGGCAGGGTGTATAACACCTGAAGGGTTAAGAATTCCAGTTCTGTTGCCATATGAAGATGGCATTATAATTGTAAAAAAACAAAATTTGGATAAAAAAGTAATTTGCACAAACTAGTGTCTAGAGGTGATATATACAAATAAGAAGCAAATGGTGTAATCAGAAAGTAGAATGTCAAGATTTTTGTGGAGACTGGTAATAGATACATTAACATTAAAAGGAAATATGCCATAAAAAAAGGAAAGTGGTAGAATGTTTCCATTGTCAAGAAGAAGAAATTAGCAAACTTGTTTTTGAAATGTAAAAAAAGAAAAAAGTTATGGGGAAAACTATGTAAAGAAGTTTTTTCCAAAGATATAAAAGTGGATAAAATAAACATGGATATGATTAAATACGGATATTATAAGAACAGAACTAGAGTGTGTTAAAAGAATAGATAAAAAGTTATCTTGTATCATACGAGTTATATGGAATGAAAGAACTGAAATTATGCTTAATGGTAAATGGGTTTTAGCAACAGTATTAAGTAAAATCATATAGTTTTAGTATGATTGTAAAGGAAATTATGAATATATTTAAATATATTTGTATATCTATACATTTGTGCATTTGTAAATATGTTGTAAATAAGAGTTCTTTTTGTGTGTATATATGTAAATAAAGGACCCATACTATTTTTGATTGGTGCTGTGGGATCTTTTACATCCACTTGAGGTACCACCAACTCAAGCAGATGGGGCCTTGGTTTAACATTTCATCCGAAGAACAGCACACTCAGGAATGCAGCACCCCTCTTATGGTGCACTGTACTGTCAGCATTTGAACTACCTGGTGCGGGAATAGAACCCACAACCTTCTGCACCAAAGGCAAATGTGCTACCTGTTGTACCCACTGACACTGACTGAAACTAGTACCTTTAGCAGCCAGCAGAGTTCAGAATGTAAATTATGTTGTAGCCTTGTATCTTATATGTGTAATACAGTCTGAAGGTAAACAGTGATGTTACTTGCAGCTTATATTCCATGTCTTCCCTCATGATTCAGCATCCTGCTGTGCTAAGGATTATTTGGTATAAGAAGGGCTCTGTATCAGTTTATCGAAAAACCACATTGTCGAAATCCATATGGTCAGTGATGCAGTAAATTGAAAAACTGATGTATAGCCCTACAACACCTGACAACACAAACAGTGTTTTTGCCGGAGGGCAAGCCCTCATGCACCTTCACACCCCCAGCTTAATTATTTATACCAACTCTGAGATCAAACTACAGTGGGGAAAAGGGCAATTTCCACTATCCTACTGTATGCGATCTCAGTGAGAACAGTTTGGCGAACTGCCATGTGGGTTTTGACAGTTTGTTCCTTTGACCAAAGGTACTTGCAGATAAATAATTATGTCTTGCATTGCAGAAATGTTACACCTGCAGCCATCAAAAAATTGCTTCTTAGGGTAATTTATTTGACAACTGGAAACTAGAGCCATAAATGCAGTCAATTCATTACTGCAAACTTTATCGCACAGAAGCCTGAAAAGGGTAGTGTGCTACTTGTCTGAACACTGCAAGGGAAAAAGCCCTGAAAGATTATACTACATTTGAATTTTCAGACTGATAGAGAGAACACTGTTGTGATGAAACAGAATTGTTAGAGCTGATGTGAGCTAAGGAAAATATGTTGTATACTTACCTTTTTTTCACAAGGGCATGTGGTACGTCAGAGTCTGTAATGCTTATGTTGCTGAATTAGAGTGAATGCAAAAGACTGAATGTGATAAGTTGCATGATTTATTGCAGTGACAAATTTATTTGTGGTAACAGCAATGATTAGATGAGAGCAGATAAGACGGTCACATTACGTAATGAGATTGAACTTACTATCTTGCAATTAAAAGAGCTTACAAAATATTTTGAAGGTTGCAAATGGCTGGAATGCATATTAAAATAAAACAGGTTAAATGGAACAGACATTAATTGGGAGAGCTTTGAGAAATATTGGATCCATGAAGAATGTGCCACTGGTAATTCTGCAAATAGTGTGGCTATATGCATACCTCTCAACTGTACAGATTTTTGCAGAATGTACAGTTTTGCCTCATATTTTTGGTGTGTTCCTCCTAAAATCTGTACTTTCCTGGCAAATAGTTGAGGATTGAAGTAATTAAATAATGACAAACATTTGAGTTTGACTCCACATCCTTCAGAAAATCCATGCTAATGCAAGATCTATCATTATATCAACTTTCTACATTTGTAAGAGCAATATTTAAAATCTGTCCCTATTTGTCCCTCCATCATTTTAGGGTTTGTCCGGAGTTTTTGCTCCAAGAGGTTGAGAGGTATGGCTATATGCATAATAAAAACAAATATTCATCAGTTACCCAAGTGTGTAGAATCTCTGGCAAAGAATTCTTACTTAAGTATATCAAATGAAAGAATTTTTTCACTTAGAGTGAGACTGCATATGCTGTCACATTTGTGAACACAAAACTGTTTAAGGGCATGATTAGTGTTGACAAATGAGAACTACTTGGAAGTATGTGCAAAGAAGGTCAAAATTAATAATCAAAGTGTGGTGTTTAGGTTAAACACACTGACAGGATATATTATATCTGCTGGAATGTTTGAAATACTGAATTTGAAAGAAGGTGAACTGAGCCTATCAGTCTATAAACTGATTTACTTGTTTTATGTAAAACTTTTGAACTAAAAATACTGATATGTCACTTTAAAATAAAAATAAAACATTTAGTTCCAGATAGTTGACCTAGTTGCAATGTTATTGATTCTGACTCATTTAACTAGTCAGGGGCTTTGCAAGCTGAAAAAGGTTTTTATACACCGCACAAATTCTATGGGTCTTGTCAAAGTTATTTACAGGTTTCAGCAGTTTACCAGAAATTCATCATATCATATAGCTTTTGCATGCTGCTGCCTGCTGCAAAGGTCCAGTAGCTTTCAGGAGAAAAATCGAGAAGGTGCTGAATCACATGGAGCATATGGGTGTCATTAAGAGACACTGAGCCTAATGCTTGGATAAACAATGTGGTTACTAGTGTGAAATTAGGTAGCATTTATATCTGCTTCAATCCACAAGATTTTTGTTAACAAGAAGCTCTTTCACTTTGTATAACAAAAGAATGGTATCTAGTATTTCCCTCCTCATGTTGCTAATAACAGGATTTGGCAAATTAAGCGTGATGATCAAAGTCACAAACTATGTGCTCTTAATTTACTTAAGGGAAGTTATATTATTTCATAGACTTCTTTTGCTTTGTAGGGGCATATTGTCAATTTACTAGTTCCCTGTGGTAGATAAGGATGCAATAATGCATTTTTAGGATTTAGTTTGAGTTCATGATTTTGCAGTTATTTAGCACAAACCTTCCTGCAGGATGGCTAATCATTTGGGGATTCATTCATAGCTTGCAGTCACTTGCAAACTTAGTCAGCCAGAGCCTGTTGGCTTATTTTCTTATTGTTTTTATGAGATAAGCAAAACATGGTACTACTAATAACGCCCAACAGAACCTGTGAGACCCACACTGGAGGGCATTAATGTACTTAGAAAATGGGCTATCTATTAAATTATTGTTTTATTATTAGCATATATGTACTTCTGTATATTTTTCAAGTAAAATAGTCCCTCTACCTAATGTTTCTAAGTTGTTGTGAGATGTGTAATTATTGTTAGAAGAAGCATTTTACATCCAAAATATAAGTTCTGTAACTATTTAGTAATGTGTCATTTACACACGTGTATTCTCAGAAAGTCACACCTACCAATACAGTGACTTTCTTGACTGTGTACAACTTAGTTGTCATATTCTGATCAAATTAATAAAGAACATAAAAAATAGCATTGACATCAAATACATACATTGCAAAGCATTAGTCACCCACCCTACACACACACACACACACACACACACACACACACACACACACACACACACAAAATACCACTCAACTGTCCAGATTTTTAGAGAATGTCCAGAGTTTTTTATCGTATTTTTGGTTTGTTCCTATAGAATTTGTGGTTTTCTGACAAACCACTGAGGACTGAAGTCACTAAATAATGCTGTTCATTTTAGTTTCAGACTTCACATCCTTCAGAAGATGTTTGCTAACACAAATCCTGTTACTCTAGCAAAATTCTAAGTTTATAAGAGCAGAATTAAATTAATTTCCTATTTTTTGGTTCTTTGCCTCCCCATTATTTTAGGCTTTGTCCAGTTTCTTGTGCTAAGAGGTTGAGAGGTATGTCATCCACATGTACTCGCTCACACACACACACACACACACACACACACACACACACACCCTTATAACTGCTTCTGCGGTTACTTGAGTTAGCTTTGTTTTAGTTATTTCTTCCCCCATATTCACTAACTGCATTTAGTGAGGACAAGAGAAATATGTCCTTATAACTGCTGCTGGTACCTCAGAGGTTCATCGTATTTATCACTGCTGCAGGAACCTTAGCTATATGGGTTACACACTCCATAGGATGTAATAGCTGGCCAGCTTCCAAAGCTTGCAAGCTTCAGGGCACCTTCCATGCAGGCAGTCAGCTATATGTAGTTGAGATGACCAAAAGTACAGGTTTGGGCACCAAGCCCTTCAGAGCTTTCCTGTCACTGAACAGTATGCTCCTCTGAGGCTTTTGTGGATCAGTGGTCAGCTTGTGCTGTTCCTTTACTGGGCAGATGTTACCTTTGGGAAATAACCTTATATTTAAAAAAAAAGTTTACTTAATAAAACTTTCCTGTTCATGATAGTTATTTTAAAGCTAGGAGTTTGTATTTTAAAGGACTGTCATAAAAGTTGTTTAAAGTAATTGAATACCATTTTTCTTTAGAGAAGTTATGCTTATTTTACTTTTCGGAAATGGCAAAGTGTTTTAAAATGCTTTTTACTGTGCTTTTATTTGAAAAAGTGATTGTTAATGACTTTTAAGTTTTATCAGCCTTTGCTGCATGTTTTTCCAAGTTAAGAGGCATTTTCAATTTCACCGTGAAACAAACTGTCAGTCTCACGGTCTGTCCTTCCAGCCACAAAAAGACAGACTAATGTAAACTGCATTTGCCACCATAGCAGTTCTATCAGTTTGCCTCAGTCACAGGTGGTTGACTCTGTTGTGGCCATTAGTTGTACCTGAGACCACCGTGTATTTTACCCCGGATCCCTCTGGTGTAGCATCTATAGCCACTACGGACTAGGGGTTAGACAAATTCTCTGCATTTGTTGGAGTCCTCTCAGTGGATAAGGGAGAATCGCTCTTGTTTTCCTGGGACAGGGAACAGTGAAGACTGCCTTGTTTTGTCAGAATGCTGTGTCCATCCCGAGGGAAGCTGCTGCTGCCATTAATGACACTGTTGCCCCAATCTTTCCTGTCAAAAAGAAGGAGAAAACTCAATGTGTATCTACTCCTCAAATTTTTTTTTGACAGGAATCGATTACTGGGTCTGGCTTAAGGTTTAATTCAGGCTATTGATCCTTCTTATAAAGTCATTTCTGGTAAAAGAAAGAGAAACACTTTTTTTTTCCCTGAAGAGATTAAAGATTCTGAATCTGGACAGGAAGATGAAGGGACAGATATAGGGTTTTCTCCCCAGTTTTCTCAATCAGACTCAAGAAGAGCTTAGTTTCTGAATCTCTCTGAGGGTTTCTTTTTCTATGCAACTCTTTTCAGAATGTGCTAGTATTTTCAGCAGGAGTACACTGAGGATGTTCTTCATCTCACATTGCTGCAGTCCTTACACTTGGGTAGTCCGCTGTCCTCGGTCGGCCCGAATATCAAAGTATTAGGCTGACGTCAGTCAAGGCGCTTGGACCGATGCAGAAGCAGCATTGCAAGTGCCGTTCGGCGTTCTGAAATTTTTCAATTGAGTTTCAGACCGAGTCAAAGTTGGCTAAGTACCCGTTGGAGAATATTTTAGTTTTTCTTGCCTCAGTGGTTTACCGGATGTCAGAAAAAGTGAATAACTGTATTTCTTGTGGGAAACAGATACATAGAGATTATCATACCTTGTGTATTCCTTGTTTGGGGCCTGAGTACGACGTTGTTGGGTGTCGCTTTTGTGCTAGTTTCAATAGCAGCTTAATTATTAAGCGTTAGTTGGTGGGTTGGTCTTGAGGCGGTGCAGCGGTTATAATATGCATGATGCTCTCATGCTCCTTCTTCTTCAAAAGCAGCAAAGACAAAACAGCAAAAACCCAGGCAAGAAGAGTCATCCGTGCGGACGCTGGTTCTTTAGGCGTCAGTGGAACCGGTGGCGGAGGCTCTAGAGTCCCAGGGGAGACTTTGATATTGCAGGTTGTGGCCTCTCAGGAGGCAGGTCAGGCTGAAGGGGCTTCTCAGGTTACTGTACTCCCTCCCTTCCTAGGGTGGTTAGGCCCTCTCCTTCTGTTTCCAAGGCTTCTCCCAGAGGCAGGCCAGGTTTAGCTTCTGTTGGTGTCACTCCTAGTTCATCAGGATCTGTGCCCAAGAAGCACATGCTTAAAATGGCAGAAGATTTAATTAGTTTGATTAGAGGTTCTTTGCCCCTCCTGATAAGAGGCCTAGGGTGGAACCTGAGTTGGGGAGTTTGAGCGCAGGCGGATGTTTCAGGAGTCTTGACTGAAGACTTGCTGGAGTATTCTCCTTATTCTGATTCTGATGTGGATGATTCTACTCCTTCTGCTTCTCCTCCAGAGGATTTTTCTTTTTCAGAACTCTTCATTCCATGAGGAACATTTTAAGTGGGAAAGTCAGGACTTCTCTGATTCCAGGAAAAGGCTTAGGGAATTTTTGCTTTTACCCCAGCATAGGCCTTTAGCTATACCACCTTCTGGATGTGTTGTGGAAGATGTGTTTTTGCAGAGCTCTACTCTGATTCTTTGCCTCTCTGCTCTCCTGTTAAACCGACAGGTATTACAGGGTGCCTGAAGCTCATAAATATCTTTATAAGAGTCCCAGGGCGGACCCAGAAACTGTTAGTCAGGGACCTAGGCCTCTGTTGTAAAAATCCGTTCCTCCAGATAAAGAGGCCAGAGCTTTGGATAGATGGGGAAAGAAAGTCTATACTTCTTCCACCTTAGCTATGAGGCTTTTTGAATTGCCAGTTTGTGATGTTGAAAAATCAATCTTCTTTCTCAATTGAAGTCTAAGGTAGATGCTCTGGCTGGCAAGGCATGTAGTGTAAAGAATTACAAGAATTGGTACATGTTTCTGAACAGGTGGGTAAGCATTCTTTACAATGTGGTTTTGATGCTGTACAGGCCTCGTCTGGGGTGGCTGCCACTGGGTCAGTTCTTAGGCACGCCTGGCTGAGGGATCAGAATTTATCTGACCATGTTAAGACAAGGATTTTAGATGCTCCTTTACAGTCTGATGTGTTGTTTGGTTCACCTGTGGAGGCAGTCTTAAAGAAAATGGAAGACAAGGCTAAATCTATGCAGGCTGTTAAAGATTAAGGAATAAGAATAAGGCAGGAAGTTATTGGTGACACTGATTATGTCACCAATGGGAAATTGTTCACACCTAATGGGTACAGGAATAAAGCTACCCTTGATTCTACCACATATGGCAATAAGGTATGCTATGTCATCAAGTATACTAATGAAGTGGAGAGTATTAGAAAAATAATCAGGAAAAACTGGAATGTTCTCACGGTAAATAAACAAATTGGAGATATAGTAGGCCCCACACCTAAATTTTGCTATAAGAATAGTGACAATCTTAAAAAGCAACTTTGTAATGATCAACATATTACCAGTGTGGGTAAATCTACTTGCCTATTACTTGGAGATATAGTAACAAAAGGGACATATCCTTGTCTACATTGTCCTAGATGTAATAACCTAAGTAAAATACAGGAATACAAGCATCCGAATATGAATGTAATCTTTAAACCTAAACATTATGCTGACTGTAACACTAAAAATGTGATATATTTGGCTACTTGCTCCTTTTGCACAGCTTTCTATATAGGTTTAACTAAGAGAAGGTTGAGAGATCGTATTTACGATCACCTATATGAAATTCGGAAACAAGAGGATAGTAATGCATTAGCCAGACATGTGAAGGAAAATGACTCCCACTCTTTTAAGTTTAGGGTTTTGCAGATAATTGTACCTACTTTAAGGGGGGGTAGCATTGAGAATATGTTGGCCAAAGCTGAGTTGCATTGGATTTTAAAGTTAGCGGCACACATTCCACCAGGTTTAAATAACTCCATCTCTTTGAAACCTGTGCTAGCTGAACGCAGATAGTACTATATATAGACCTTCAGGGTTCTGTTATTTCTATAGTTACAATTACAAATAACAATATTATCAGATTTTCAGGGCCCTCTTATTAGGGAGGGGTTTGATATTGTACCAACTGTTTGCGAATGCCTCTATGTATGTTCTGCTATATATGATATATACTTATCGTTTATGCAGCAGTATACGATTTTATATAAGTTCATAGTTTGCTATAGATATGCTTTTATCAAGGGTTATAGTGTGAGTACTCCCTCTCAAGGCGGAAGTAATATATTTTGTAACTAGGATTGTAGCTTAGGCTTTTAATACTTTAGTATATATAGTATATATTAGAATATATTGATTCACAGCCAAAATTTTAAACTTTATTTGAACATATTTCAACATCAGATTTGTTAGTGGTTAGTTTTAGGTAATGTACTAGACATATACTGTGTATTTAATAAGTGTATATAGATATTAATCTGTAAACACCATAGTCATTTTTTCATAACTAGTACATTTAGGACTATTATTAGTACCTGATGTTATCGATGGTTATGTTTTATGTGAGTGAGTGTTTGCTTTTTGTTCTTTTAATTGGTATTGATTTGATTGAAGTGCCGTTATTTAACATTTAATGTATGCATTATAAAGTTGGCACTAGGACCCAGGAGATTACCGACGAACTTCTTGAGGTACTCCATTGGTGTCCTTAATACATGTGACATCATTTGCGTACAGAAGGAGGAGTTGACCATAGAGCGAATGTCTCGTTGTTAACGTTTGGACATGTATTCTTTTTATAAGTTTATAAGTTGTTTTTGAATATGGTGTACATTTACTATGGATGTTTTGCTCAAGCTCTATATACAAGTTGATCATCGATGGAATGATTTGTAAGTAATGTTCCGATGTTATTGACATTGTAATAAGGGGCGAGCGATAATATCTGTATAAACAAATACACACATTTTTTATAGCAACTTCTTTAGATATTTAGTTACCTGCATGGCGCTATCAAGTTCTGAGCGTTATTGGAGTTTGTAAATATGGTTGTTTTTATTGGCAGGATGTGCTTGGTGATTTATGATACTAGTAGATTTGTAAGTCAAATGCAATGTGTTTTATTTCTCTGATTCCATTTCTATGGTGATTAATTGACTTCTAGTGATGAAGGGAGATAATTAATGAGCCCGCCAAAATGCTGGGGGTATATATTTGATGAATTGCATTGAGTTAATGTATCTGATGAAGCATAGTTTGACTATGTTCTGTTTAAATAAAGGATTTTTATACTTCCACCACTTTGGATTTTATCTGCATTGGTGATATTGTTCGTGTTGACCGCTCTCATCTTTTTCTTATTCTATTTTATCCTGCATTTGGTGAGAGCGTCTTCAGCAGTGAGTTGTGTTCTTTTGCATCGTAATTTATCTGACCATGTTAAGACAAGGATTTTAGATGCTCCTTTACAGTCTGATGTGTTGTTTGGTTCACCTGTGGAGGCAGTCTTCTTAAAAAAAAAAGAGAAGAGGCTAAATCTATGCAGGCTGTTAAAGATTTTGCAAGTTCAGCCTCCAGTTTAGTAGGAATTGGCCTGCTAACTTCTGATTCACAGTCTAGGGAAGATCTAGGTAGGGGCAGAGCTCAGGGCTCTTTCAGACCTAGAAACAAGAGTTCACCTGCACAGTCTTCGGTGAGGCAGGGGCCAGTCCAACAGGCCCAATGACCTACCTTTTCAGCTGCCAGAGCCTTTTGTCTGGCAGCACTTTGGGGAGGAAGGTTGCACCTTCAAAATTGAAATTGGAGTTTAATTACCCAGGACAGATGGGTATTGGATATCATACACCAAGGTTAGTTTTATTTCCATACCCTTTCAAAGGCATGCCAGCCTCAGCAAAGAATGAGGGCTCACAAACAAATTTCTTTGCTGCTCAAATAGGGCCCTCTGCCAGAAGTGGGCCTAGTTCCTAGTACCAAAGAGAACACGTGGAGACAATTTTGGATTTATCTATCCTCAACACTTATCTGGACATTCCCAAGTTCAAAATGTTGACGTTACAACAGCTTTTACCTCCTGCTGGGCAAAGATCACTGGATGGTGACTCTGGATCTCAAGGAGCTTACTTTCATGTTCCTATCAGGCTAAGTATCTGCGTTTTCGAACTGGGACTTCTCATTATCAGTTCTCTGCATTGCCCTTTGGCTTATCTACTCTTTCTTCAATCCTTATTTGGACGATTGCCTGACCCAAGGAAGGGGAACTTCTTCATCATTTGCAATATGTGATAGCAGTGCTAAGATGCCTGGGGTATTCAATAAAGTCCAGTCTAGTACCCTCTCAGGACATCTGGGTGTGAGACTGAATACAGCATCCCAGATGGCCTTTTTGACCCCGGACAAACAAAAGAATCTTTCCCTTTACTTCCATCAATTGTCTCATCAGTCAGGCTGACTGCAAGGACAGTCCTTCAAGCCTTGGGGTTCATGGCATCTTGTATTCTGGTGCTTCCAATGCCAAACTGCATATGAGGAAGCTAAATGTATGGACACAGCACTGCCAAGATATGGACACTGTCATTCAGATAATACCTTGCATTCAAAAGGAATTTTGTGGTGGGCTCAGGAATGTCACCTAACAAGGGACTCTCTGTGACCAGATTCTAACGACAGATGCCCTCAGACAAAGCTTGGGGAGCTCATCTAAATGGAAAGTGGATACACTACAACATCTACATATCAACTTGAAGGAGATGTTAGCAGTCCAATTTGCATTAATAGCTTTCAAGTTTACTTCTTCCAGGGCAGGTGTTGGTTCTAACAGACAACACAACTGTCATGTGGTACATCAACAAGCAAGGGGAACACATTCTTATCCTCTATGCAGACAAGCAATGATTTTGTGGGAGACTGCTCTCAGTTTACAGCTAAATCTTCAGGCAACCTTAGCAGATGTGTTGAGCAGACGGCCATTTGGATCCCCCCACAAAATTGGATCCTCTCATGTATTCCAGAAATTGACAGTGTCTTTCTCACTCCTTCAGAAAATAATACGAGGTGTTACAGAAGGAATTTCCAGAAAATTCACCCATTCTTCCCAGTCTTCCAGTTCCATCAGCTTTGGAACTGCCTGCCTTGCTTGGATTACTTTTGAATACTTAGTAATTCTGTACAATTATATATTTTCTATTTATTTATTTATTTTTTTACTCAAGATGAGTTTAAGTTCACTACTACTACTACTTTTGTCTGATCTGATTCATATACAGTGATTAACTAGAGATATATGGACTGAAAATCTTCCACACAGAGACGTTTCTTACACTGTTTTGTTTTTAGACCCATTACACTTGTTTTAGTGGGTTGTTTTGAGACTTCGGGGATACCACGGAGATTACTTGTTTTTTTTGCCTGTAGTTTTTCCTGATAGTTGGCCATCTGCCCCTGAAAAGGCAGATAGGATGTATTAAGTTCCTCAGTCTTTTTAGTTTTATATGCACTTCCCAAAACTGCCCCAGCTGTTATAGCTTTAGTTTATCTTACTGCTGATAAACATTTAGTTAATTGCCATCTTACTCTTTCTGATAAGGATGGAAAATGATTGAAAGGAGTGGGGAAAAAGTGTATGCTTCTACAACTTTGCTTTTCAGAATTTTGAATTGTCAGGCTCATACGTTAAACTTTGCTCGGAATAACTGTGAAGGTATGAGGAATGTTTTATCTGCAGATTCTTGTGAGAAAAAATATACTTTAATTTTGTTACTTCTGTTGTACAAGTCACTATTCATTGTTTACAGTGTATATATGACTCCAGTTTGGCTTTGTCAAGGGAAGATCATGCCTTTTGAACTTGGTCGACTTCTTCGAAACAGTCACCAAGGCCGTTGATGAGGGAAAGGCAGTCCATACAGCCTACCTTGACCTTGCAAAGGCTTTCGACACAATACCCCACTCGGGTATTGTAGAAAAACTTACCAGCTTAAATGTAAACCCATATGTCACAAGATGGGTTGCAAACTGGCTTAAGGACAGAACCCACAGGGTTAGAGTTGCTGGCGCTGTGTCAGACTCCAAGCCGGTCACAAGTGGTGTCCCACAGGGCTCGGTCCTTGGCCCCTATTGTTTGGCATCTACTTCTCAAGTACAGGCCAACATAGGAGGACTTTGACTGCAAACTGGGCGCCATAGTGGAAAGTGCATCAGACATGGATATCCTTCAGAAGGGACTCAAGGAAACAGATAGCTGGTGCCAGAGCCATGGCCTGAAGTTAAGCGCCAAAAATGTATAGTCATACCCTTGGAAAAACAAGGTAACCCCAAGCTACCATATAGGTGGCAATCCACTAAGCACAGAAGGAGGTCAGATCAGGACCTGGGGACCCAGGTTGACAGTGGCCTTTCTTTTGACACTCACATTGCTAAAGTGGTTAGAAAGACCTTCTACATTGCCCACCTGATCATGAAGGATTCACATCCAGATCTAGTGAGGTCATTGTTCCCCTGTACTCTTCACTTATCAGACCAATGATCGAGTACAATGCCCCATTCGGGATGTATCTCACCCGACATCTAGACCCAAAAGTTCCTCACCAAAACGATAAAGGGACTCCAAAATCTGTCATATGCTGCCAGATTGAAGAAACTCCAGCTCTAGTCAGTCGCATACCGTCTGCTCAGAGGTGACATGTGCCTGACATACAAGGCCATGTCCAACCCGAATTAATGGACATGCTCCACCTCAAAAAAATCCAAATCCACCAAAACCACTAGAGCAAGCGACTTAAACCTTACTTGCGGATATAAATAGGACGTGCTGGAGGGATAGATTTATCACTCAGACTCCCTATGCTGTGGAATAAAATCCCGGTCCATGTGAGGCAGAGCACCTCGCTGACTCTGTTCAAGAGAAATCTAGACCTGTGGATGGGAGATCGTAGGTTTACCCCGGGAATCATCTCTGTGTCACTGCTGGACAGAGGCACAACAAACTAATGGGCACAGTATTTTTTCATATAAGGGGTGGCGTAAGCCACAAAAATTTGGGCTAGGCTTATAAATGCCTTAGGGCAGATAGCCTAGTATAAACCTATGAACCTATGAACTTCTTCCAGAGCTATGGCCACTGGTACTCTTTTGAGGGAGCTTATCTTGCTGTGTTCTCAGAACCTCACAAATAATGTTAAAAATAAGATTTTAAATTCTCCTCTGGCTAAAGATTTAGTTTTTGGCGACTTTGCTGCAGAGGTGATCAAAAAGTGTGATGAAAGGGGTAGGGAATCCATTTTTCAGTCCTTTCTTTCCAATGTTTCTAAGGGATTCTTTCACCCCTCATTCAATTTTCGCAAAAACAACATAAACAGTCTCAACAAGATGCAAGTAAATGGACATTTAAGGAGAAGTGGCAAGAATCCTGTAACCTTCCAAACCAAGAACAGTCCAACAAATCATTATGACTATTTAAGGGACTTTGCCCCTTCTCCCATACTGGCAGCCCAGATGTTCTTCGTGTTTCACTGTTGCAGTCATCACATTTGAGTTATCTGCTTGCAGTAGCCCTCAGTCGGCCTGATTATCAAAGTCTTGGATCCTGCGTCGTTTGCTGTCTCATCTTCCGTGACATCAGGTTGTCAAGGGTATAAAGCATACAGCTGACGCCATTACCTCAGTCTTTCTTGCCGTGCAGTACTCAAAGCAGAAGCAGTTTGCAAGTGACGTCTGACTCCTGAAATGTTCGTTTTCAAGTTTCAGAACCAAAGTTTTCAACTAAAGCTAAGTACTCCGTTGGGGAAACTTTTTCTTGCTCTAAACCGATGTCAGTAAAAGTCAGTAATTGTATTTCTTGTGGAAAGCAAATACCTCACAAAGATTTTCATTTGTACTCTATTCCTTGCCTAGGCCCTGACCACGACATACCTCGCTGTCGGTTTTGTGCCTTATTTAAGCAATGAACTATTCGTCATTGGTATATTTATGCTTCTAAATATATTGGTACTCGGTTCAATTATCCAGATATGTCTTTGGTAAGCCATCTGACTACCAACATTCCAAAAAAATGCAAAGATAAAGACAGAGACAGGCCACCTAGGTCCAAAGCTGCCGCCGACGCTTCTCCTAAGCCAGCACCTGTTTGCCGGTACTCGATGAGGTGCTTTCGTAGCCCCTGATGCCCGCTACTTCAGATTCTCAGGCCTCTACTGAGACCCATTCAGAGTCTGGTATGCCACGAGATGCTTCAACTGTGGAATCTGCAGATATCTCTACCTTGGATGGGTCTGGAGCTGCTGTGCAGGCACCGGCTTCTGAGTCTGTATTCAGGCCTACTGACTTGCATATTAAACCAACGCCATCTTCTTCTTCAAGGCCTAAAACTCAAACTATGCCTAGGAAACCGATGCCCAGACTGCATGGTCAGGCCTCTATGCCTAAAAAACAGATAAGAATGGCTGAAGACCTTATTACTTTAATCAGGGGACGCCAACCTTCCCCCTCTAAGAGACTTAGGACTGAATTTGCTTATGATACTTCTGACCAGGATTCTGAAATTTCTGTTTCCTCTGATGACCAGGATTTACCCTTATCTACCTATGAGGATTCTGATGCAGAGGACTTTATTCCCGCCCCCCAGAGGATTTCTCTTTTGGTGAAACCCTGCATACTCTTAGGGAGCACTTTCACTGGGAAAGCCAGGATTACTCTGATTCTAAAAAGAGGCTTAGGGATTTCTTACTCCTGCCCTAGCACAGGCCTTTAGCTATACCTCCTGTACTGGACATTTTTGATGATGCCTTTTCTGAATCTAGCATGGCCCCTGACTCTTTACCTCCTGCTCCCAGAAAACCTGATAGATATTACAGGGTTCCTGACTCTCACAAGTTCCTTTTTAAAAATCCTACTGCGGATCCTGAGACCATTTCACAGGGACCCAAGGGCATCAAGGCTACTACTGCCCCAAATCCTACTCCCTCTGATAGAGACTCCAGGGCACTGGATAGATGGGGTAAGAAAGTATACACTTCTGCAACTTTGGCCATTAGGGCCTTAAACTGCCAGTTTCATGTGTTAAAGTATCAGCAGCATATCATTGGATTGCTTAAACAGAAAATGATGTTGATTCCTGATTTAATGCATTCTGCTGAACAGGTTGGAAAGCATACTTTACAATGTGGTTTTGATTCACTAGAGGCATCTTGCAGGGCTGCTGTCACTGGGTCTGTACTTAGAAGGCATGCTTGGCTTAAGGAGCAATCTTTGCCAGATCATGTTAAAGCTAAATTGCTGGATGCACCTTTAAATCAGGACCACCTGTTTGGCAACAAAGCAGAAGTTGTTCTTAAGAAGATGGAGGAAAAAGCTAAATCTATGCAAACTGTTAAAGATTTCTACAAGTACAACCTCTAAAATTTAGTAGGCATTGGCCTTCTAAGAATTGGTCTTTTCCTGCCTCTTCCAGGCCTCCTTAGTCCAAACCCAGAACTAGCAGAACACCCAGGCTTCAGTCCAAGGGTATGCATGGGACTAAACAGTGGGGGGCTCCCACTTCCAAATCAGGGACTAGTAAGACTCCCTCCTATGTTAAACTGTCTCAATGACAACTTTAAAACTTCCAAGCACTTCTCAACTGACTGCTCCTTTAGGGGAAAAGATTGCTCTGCAGGCAAAAAACTGGGAACTCATTACCCAGGACAAATGGGTGTTAAATATAGTTTCCCAAGGATACAGATTTCACTTCCATATGTTACCAACCCCAAATGGTTAGCCAGACCTACCCCCAAATCAGTGGGCAGAGGCTCAAAAGCAAGTACTCTCTCTTTTAAGCATAAAGGCTATTCAAACTGTACCAGAAGAGGAAAAGGGACAAGGTTTCTACTCAAGACTTTTTTCTGGTACCCAGAAAAGACAACTCTTGTTGTCCTATCCTGGACCTTTCCATATTAAACATCTTTTTGGTGATTCCAAAATTCAAGATGCTAACTCTTCACCAGTTACTTCCTATGCTAGACAAAGATGCCTGGTTGGCAACACTGGATTTAAAAGAAGCCTACCTGCACATCCCAATCAGGGAATCTTGCAGAAGATACCTACGCTTCAAAGCAGGCTACATGCACTATCAGTTCGCTGAACTGCCCTTTGGCTTATCTACTGTGCCCAGGGTATTCACAAAGTGCCTAGCTCCAGTCATTGCATTTTTCAGGCAAATAAATATTCAAATATACCCATACCTGGATGATTGCCTAATTCAGGCAGAAAGACGACATACTTTTGAATCATCTGGCATTTGTACAAAATGTGCTAACTTGTCTGCGGTACACCATAAATGAAAAGAAATCACATCTGGTACCCTGTCAACAAATTATATTCCTGGGAGCAAGCATGAACACAACTTCCCAGATGGCTTTCCTTACGCCAGAGAAACAAATTCATTTGACAACTTACTTCAAACTAATGGCCACAAAAACCCTGCTATCTGCAAGGCAAATTCTGCAAGCCTTGGGTTTCATGGCCTCCTACATTTCACTAATTCCATATGCAAGACTGCATATGAGGAAACTACAGTGGTATCTGAAAAGTCTATGGTATCAATATTCTCAGGATCTAGAAGCAATGATCCCTATCATACATTGCCTACAGTTAAAAGTTCCTTTGGTGGACAGAGGCCTGCCACCTAAACAAGGGACTACCATTCACTCTACCCCCTGCCGCCCAAACCCTAACAGCAGATGCATTAGACTATGCATGGGGGGCTCACCTGGCAGGGAAGTGCATTCAGGGCAAATGGAACCCAAGTCTAATGCACCTGCATATCAATCAAAAAGAAATGTTAGCTGTACAGAATGCTCTGACAGCCTTCAAGGACCACATTCTTCCAGGACAATTAATGGTAAGGACTGACACCACCACTGTTATGTGGTACATAAACAAGCAGGGGGTACCCATTCTTACCCCCTCTGTAGACTAGCCATGGCTCTGTGGAACATAGCCTTGAGCTACCAAGTGCATCTACAGGCTCAATTCTTGCTAGGAAAACTAAATACACTGGCAGATGAACTGAGCAGAAATCTCATGGACCCACATGATTGGAAACTGGAACTAAAGATTTTCAATATGTTGGCAAATAAATGGGAGAGCCCAGATATAAATTCTGTGCAAGGACTCCCCACAAACAAGCTTGGAAAGTGGATGCTCTGTCCTTCAGCTGGAAAAATCTATCAGTTTATGCCTTTCCTCCTCTGCCTCTCCTCTTCAAAGTACTACTAAGGATCAAACAGGACAAACCAAGGACGATACTGATTGCACCAGACTGACCACGCCGACACTGGTACCCCCTCTTGCGCAGTGTCACTGCTGGCTCCATGGCACCTGCCTCAGTCCCCTACCCTGCTGTTACAGCAGGAGAGCCAGATTCTGCACCCTCAGCTTCAAACTCTGACCCTGGCAGCCTGGCTAATTTCCTAATCTCTCCATTACCATCACTCAGTAAACAAGTGTTGGATGTCATTTTGGAGGCAAGGAGGCCTAGTACTAGAAAATCCTGTGCCTAAAAAATGGAAAGGATTATGTGCCTGGAACCAAACTCAAGGGATGGGCACAGCAGCACCCAATTTACCTCAGATTATTCAATACTTAACTGAGATGCTTCACAGGGGCCTTTCTTTTTCCTCTATCAAAATTCACCTCAGCCATTTCAGCTCATTACAACACAGAACCACCCCTCTTCTGTCATCCACTGCTCAAGCAGTTCCTCACAGGGGCCAAAAACTTAAGACCACCCAGGAGAGCCCCAACTCCAGCCTGGGATCTTAACTTTGTATTGGAAAAACTCACTGTTCTTCCTTTTGAGCCAGCTGCAAGTGCAGAGTTAAAATTTATTTCTTGGAAAACAGCCTTCCTTTTAGCAATTACTTCAGCAAGAAGGTTATCTGAACTACAGGCTCTTATGGCAGTGAAGCCTTTCATCTGTCCTGCAGACAGGGTGTCCCTCAGGACCAGTCCCTCCTTCATGCCCAAGGTGGTATCCAGTGTGGCTCTTAATCAGTCCATTCATTTGCCAACCTTCTTTTCTAATCCACAGAACAAAGAGGAAAGGATCCTGCACGCCTTAGATGTGCACAGACAACTTAGGTTTTACTTGGACAGGACTAAACCTCAAAGACAACTTAGGTTTTACTTGGACAGGACTAAACCTCAAAGGAAATCTGAACAACTGTTGGGGGCATTTGCTGCAGGGGCAGAGGGGAAGGCTATTTCAAAGCAAACCATTTCTAAATGGATAGGCCATTGCATTCATTTCTGCTATAAGCATCATGGAAAACCTATCCCACAGGGGACAAGACCCCATTCAACCAGGGCGGCATCTACCTCTATAGCCTTTCTCAGAGGTGTACATAAAAGGGACATCCTAGAAGCTGCTACCTGGAGTTCTGTACATACTTTCACCAAGCATTAGCATTTACCAATTTTCTCTAAATCCAGATTTGGCTTTGCCACTGCAGTCTTGCAGGGTCTTATAGCTGGTCCTCATGCTATTTAATTGCCTCCTCCCAGCCTTGGGAATCTACCCAAATGTGATGACTGCAACAGTGAAACACAAAGAAACATAGTTCAGTTGTGTACACTTACCATAAATGTAGATGTTCGAGTGTATTCACTGTTGCAGTCCTGGTTACTCTCCCTCCAGCCCCCTGACATATTTAGGCTATACCTTTACTGTCCTTTACTATGCCTAAAAGCTTTTTGGTGTATTTGCTTTTTTTTGGAGGTGTAACCTTGTATGCTTCCCATTAGGGGGGCACCTGACATCTGGGACAAGAAAAACTGAGGTAATGTCATCGGCTGCATGCTTTATACCCCTGACTACCTAACATCATGGAAGATGAGACAGCAACTGATGCAGGACCCAAGACTTTGATAATCGGGCTGACTGAGGGCTACTGCAAACAGATAACTTAAATGTGATGACTGCAACAATGAATACACTCGAACATCTACATTTATGGTAAGTGTACACAACTGTACTATTCCCTTCCAGGAAGTCTGAATCTCCTCTTTTTGGCAATAGTTTCAGCCAAATGGGTTCTGAAGATCATTCATCAAAGTTACAGATGACAGTGGGAGAGCATTCCTCTTTTGTGGGGGGGGGGGGGTTGGTAATCCCTCGTCCAAGACCAGATCAGACTTTTATTTCCACCTGTCCTTCAGCACATGCTGTCTCAGTGTGTGATAGAATCAATTCCTCCTTCACAGATGGGGAAAGGTTTTTTATTCCAGGATGTTTTTAGTGACAAATAAAGAAAATGTTTGGTAACTAGTTCTGGATCTTTCTTTCCTAAATTTGTTTGTCATTGTGCCAAAATTTAAAATGAAGTCACTTTAAAATCTGTTACCTATTCTTCCTCATTTGCCTCCACTATGAACAATCAGCTGGCAAGATTCTTCTCCAGGACTCCATGCAAGATGGGCTGGAAGGTAGATGCTTTTTTTCTTGGACAGGAATGTTTCTGTATGCTTTCACACCACTTCCACTGATATCCAGGGTACTTCTGAAGATTCAGAAGAAATCTCCCAAGATCATTCTGACCCAAGCAACCATGGTTCTCTCTTCTCTTCTTTTGGATATGGCCAGGAGCAATTACCACAAGCTTTCTCACAGACTAGATCTACTCATGCAAGAACAGAATGGTGTTTGATACACCCGATCCCAATCAACTTCAGTTGCCTGCCTGGATGATGGGTTCTTAATTCCCTTTAAGCACCTATTTACTGAGGATACATAGCAGGTACTAATGGAGGCAAGAAGGCCTGCTACTACAAAATCATAAATTAGTAAATGGAAATGGTTTTCTAGTTGGTACCAACAACATAATCAACATCCATTCAAGGCTTGTTCTCTCTGATCTTAAAATACTTGTGTAAGTTACTAACTTCTGGCATTTCTTACTCCTCCGTCAAGGTTCATGTATCATTTCAGCATGTCTGTTCATGGATCTTCCTCTTTCAATGCATTCCCATGTCAAAATGATTTTGAAAGGGTTCTTGAATAAGTGCGGCTTCCTCCTTGGAATCTTAATTTTGTGTTAAAAAAGAAACCAAGTCTTGCTCCACTTGAACCAGCTAACCTGGCTGACTTGAGGTTGGTAACATGGAAAATAGTTTTCCTGATTGCTCTGACCAGTGCAAGAGGAGAATCTGAGTTGCAAACTCTTGCAAGCTCTTATGGTAAGTCAACCGTATCTCATTTTCCACAGAGACCATGTTTGAGACCCGATCCTTTTTATATGCCTAAAATGTTATCTAAGTTTACTTTGTCAAGCTATCCATCTCCCCATTTTCTTTCCTGACCCTAGAAATGAGGGAGAAAGGATACTCCATACCTTTGATATCCGCAAAAAACTCTGGTAATATCTCGACAGAACTAAATATTTCAGATCTTGGGATCAATTGCTAATTTTGTGTGATTATTAGAAGAAGGAACAACTTATCAAAATAGATAATTTCCAAATGGTTAAGGCTAATTGTCTTTTTTTATACTCACCCCAGCAAAACTATTCCAGGCAGGGGCAAGGCCTTGGCTTCATCTATAGCTTTGTGGACTGGGTTGGATTCTAGAAGTATTCTAAAAGCTGCAACTTGGTCCCTTGTACAGAACACACTATAAGCTTGATTCCTTCTCCAGGTCTAGATCAGGCTTTGCTAGGGCCGTTCTCCAGCTGCTCCTGGACTGTTCTCCTTCCACATCCCAAATGTAGTAAGCTAAGGTAATGTAGCAATATAGCTAAGACAACTGCAGCAATGATCAGTATGATGAACATAGTACAGTTGTTTAAGTCAACTTACCACAACAGTAAATGTTTGAATGATCATTGCTGCAGTAGCGGCTCCCTCCCTCCATCCCCTCGTTTTGTGGTGTATTGTTCATGCCAGGTTGAGGACATTAATTTTTTGTTGTTCCTAGCTCAACCTCTCACTCTGTCTCTCTGTTGGCATGAATGCTCTGAAAGGCGTGGTGCCCAAACCTGTCTTTTTAGTCTGCTCTGCTTGAGCTGACTGACAGTTTGGTGCATGGAATGTGCCCTGAAGCTTTGAAAGCTGTCCGGCTGTTTTATCCTGTGCAGGGTATAACTCATATACCTAAGGCTACTGCATCAGTTACCATTCAAAGATTTACTGTTATGCTTAGTTTACTCATCAACTGTACTTTACTGTTGTTCATTTTTTTCTGCCATATTTGCTAATCATGGCTTTTTAAGAGGCTCATGTAATATGGGAAATGGATGTGATGATTTAATTAATTCAGTTTTTATTTATTTATTTTTTAATTGCTTTTTTCATGCATAGCCACAGTAATAAGTGAAAACAATGCCTGCTGTTTTGTCCCCCTCCCATCAGCTGTTTGTTTTTTCCATCTGTGCTTCATGGCAATTTAAACTGCTGACATGAAACCATGAACTTGTTTTTATCAGAATGTCTTTGTATATTAATATTTTGTTGGAGAGTGTTCTGTCTCCAGCAGTATATCATTTAATGTTCTGTACATTTTCTAACACTCTAGATTCACCCCTATATTAGCTGTTTTTGCTGTTATGTTAATAGAATATCATCTATTTTAAGCCTTCATCAGCTATTGCATATTTGCACGTTATTGATGTGTAAAACTGCTGTGTAGTTGCTATTTTTTCATGAGGCAGAATGTGACTTACAGTGGTTGAAAAGGGCAAATTCATCTTACCTGCTTAAGAAAAGATTAAATAAATAAAGCTCTGTATTAGGTCAACATATGTAGTACTCGTATTACCATACATGTTTGTTTTGTTCTGTTATATTCCTGTTTTATTATTTCTCTACTCACCCCAGTCTCCTCTGTAAAATAAATGATTCAAGAGTGTTCACTAGGCCTGCCATGTCACCAAGTAAATCCAAATAGTTATGTATGGTGTTATGTTTATGCATTTTTAAATATTTAGTTGCGCTCAGCAGACAGTTATTCCACATAGTCCAGTGGCCTTGGTCATAGTTACTAAAGGTCCCTGGTGTGCAGTGCATTTATGTAGTTAAATTAAAAACCAAATAAAGTGCATTTGGTTGGTTAATAAATGAATGAACCAAAAATACATATCCTATGTATTTGTATTTGCTGGTATGCTGCTAAACCACAGCTGTATGATGACAGCATCAACTAGCTTCTGGGTATTGCTTGGATTTATTTTAATTTTGTCAGAAGCCACAAGGCATTCATCCTGTTTCCATATTTAAATGGTTATGTGTATTACTACTGCAAGGTTATATAATGTGTTGCAAGTCATTGTGCCATTACTATAAGGCACCCTTTCTACAAACTATTTTCAGGGTTACTAATAGTCTCAGAGCACTGTACCAAGAATACATCTTTATGTCTTGCCTTGATATTTGAGCTCTCTTCTTCCACAATTGTGTCCCCTGCTATTGGCTCTTATACTGTGTGCCATATGCCTGCTCGTAAGCTATCCATTATTGGAGGCCATAGAATGCATAATATTAGGCACAAACCAATATGTATGACTGTGCCAGTGTAGAGGGAGGCAGAAGCAAGGAGCAAAAAGTTGATAATGAGCCATAAAGCACACTGACTCTCACAAACATAGGCTGTGCAGATAATAAATTATGGTTGTGTTCACTTTCTCAGCCTGAGGAAAAACAAATCTCTATGAACTGATTGACAGATCTTCACTGTAGACTGTACTGTCTTTTGAGCTGATTAAACCCATCTTTATTTCACTTCTGCCTCTCCATCCCACTGTCCCTCACTGACGACACTCTCATGATTACTAGTACAATGACATGCTTGGGGGTTGGTATAATGGTTAAGGTGTTTGACTCTCAGACACAAGGTACAGTGTTTGATTCTCACCTTTGGAAGGGAAATTTGCTAGGCTTAGAATGGCTTATTAAGGCAGCTCGCCTAGTAATGGATATAGCTATGAACATTTGTCTAGTCAAAGTTCGAAGTCCTATGGACCATCCTCAAATGTATTAATTCTTTTCTACGTTTGCATCTACCCCTTTTTGCCTAGCTAAAACTGCAGTGACTGTTATACAGGGACAATGAATAAACGGACTGCTCCCGTAACTATGTGCAGAAATATACTATAAGAGCATTCCATATCATAGTGGAGGTATAAATGTCAAATGGATTCTGAGTTATTAGCCAACAATTTCTTAACAGTACCGATGAATGAAATCAGACAAAAGATAATGCATGGCCTTACCTCTACAGGTGTACAGAAACAAAGAAAAATATTAGGCAGCCAATGTTTTACTAAGGGTAACATTATCTGAGTTGGAGTTCATTAGATGATGAGCATGTAAAAACATGCCTGAGGTGACTGGAAGCAAACACACATTGCACAGGCTAATCCCTGTCACTGGGCTATTCAATCACTCTCCAGCCACAGAGAAACAGTGGCTGTGACTAACGTAAGTAAGGGTAATATGCACTTATAAACAGCAGATTCTGGTGGTTTAAAATGCCTTTTCTAGTACTCACATGGATCTTATTTCTTAGTAATTTCTTCCACATTTAATGCTACTTATTTACATGACACAGTTTGTTAATAAGTCTTTATTAACTAATCCAGGAAACTTGTACAAGCCGTAAGATGTTACAGAAGGTTACCAATATTGTTTATCATACTACATCATTTTGATAGCTAGACAACATTTGTTCTTTTATCAGTTGGCTGTGGTTGGGTTTCATCCACTTATGAGGACTGAGGAAGGTGTTTTTAGTTCACTAAGCATATACTCTGCGTGATATTGCTATCTACCTGAATATAAGTACTTTTGTAAATCCTTATATGTTGATTTAGCATGTAGATTTCATAAAGTCACAATATGACTCTACCTTGCCATTCAGTTGTGTTTTCTGCTTATCAGTACTGAAAACAGTGTGGTAGTTATTGCATTCATCTGGTGCATTTCTTTGTTGTATATCATGTTTATATATTTTTATAATTAATAAAACTAAATTGGAAGGATAATTTTTCATATTTATATATTGTTTTGGGACATCTTTTTGTGGCCTTTTCCTTTTTGTAGCTCTTTTAAGTAGATAAATATTCAATAATTTATCAGCACTAAATGAAAAGGTAAATTTTCATTTGTTTCACTGCTGAGAATGGGCTACTTTTCAGGGTTTGCATATGAGTAAACAAGGGAGGAGGGTCTGCAATAGTTAATGTGCATTTAAATATTTCTGTATTTAGTTATACCTAAGCTTATCAGCCATTATATGATTCACTTATTTTAATACACAGAGGAAAGCCATTCCTGCTTCAGCCTAGTGGATGGAACACTGAAAATGTAGTACTTGTATAGGGATCTCCTCACTAATCAGTTATGGTACATTTTGGGTATTGGTTAGAAATATTGACAGGGGAACAGCTAAATTAGATCAAGGCTCCAAGGAAGTGACAGAAAATTAGAATTGTTTAACACACTAGTGATGGAAAACTAACATTTTCTTTCTTAATTTTGTGCAGCAATTGCCTTTTTCAAGATGGTCAATGTGTTTTATGGGGCTATGTCTGAATTCTGTACAGCCAGAAGTTGTCCAACTGCCAGTGCACCTGGAGACAGGTAAGTAAGCAAATTAGGAAAAAGCACACTAATGGTAGTAATGTAATTATAAAGGTATTTCTACACCCATTATTTAGATGCTGTCTTCAATCATATAACATCATCTTCATAATTTTTGTTCTACACCCAAGAGCCTTTAGCTTTCCCACAGGTTTTGGTATTTTCACTGTCTTGCTTTGGCATGCAGCTGAATGGATTTCCCTTTGCTTTTCATACAAAGTTGTCATCATGAGGCCAAGTAAGACCCACACAGTATTGGGAGTGGTAGAACCAGGCTTTGGGTGCGTGTTCCATGCCTTACAATATCTTATGTGAACTTAATAATATAAGCTACCACAGCAGAACATTTAGTATGTTTAGCCATATCCTAAAGATACTTTACAGTCCCCCTGCAGCTCATATTCTGTGACTGCTTAGTTTGTCTTTCCCTATGACCAGCACTGTCTATGGGGTGGAAAAATATGCAAAATTGCTGGACCTATTTGTTTGTTTTCTATAACCTCTTCCTTAACTTCAGGACTCTGGTCCAGGTTAATCGCTTGTTTTACACCTTCAGTGTCCTAGTGTTTCCCCACATAGCCTTTGTATGAATGGAATGCGAGGGCTGGATGACCAGGATCACAGTAGTATTATGTGGACTTGTTAACATATGACCTTTTTCTTTAAGGGAGACAGTATACAGTTTGCCCATGCCAATGTGTATTCATGCTACCACAAGCACACTTTATACATACAATATCCACTGGCTCTCCTATCACTTTAATACTGCTTGTTTATCTACTGATCTCCATTGTAGAAAGTATGAGTATCACTGGTGCCCTAGTGATGTGTTACTGTTTACTAATCCCCCCCCAAAAAAACTGGCACACCAGGAAGCTAATCAAGTTACTGATGGGACCCCTTTTCTCTTTTCAGAGAACAGTCCAGGCTTATGTTGTTGTGTCCCATGGAAAAAAAAAATACATGAAAAATGGCAAATGTCTATTACAGAAGAAATGTTTTCAAGTTTTGTAACTTTCCTGTAAATCCTGCATCTCAAATGGAAACAAATAAAATTCTAAACAGCCTCATTTTATTTAGTAAAAAGTAACAATGTCTTTTGCAGTAGTTGAACTTAGTTTGTCATACAGAATTTAATAGTTCAGAAAGAAATGTCCCAGTTTAGGGGTTTGAAAAGGTACTGGCTGTAAAGCCACTGATATGACACACAGGAGTTTTTCTTCTGCATCACTAAGCCAGATTATTTCCCACCATCAGCCTCTCGAATGCTAAAAATCTGTTACAGACGTAATGTTAAGCAAAAAGGCGCAAGTCAATAATATCCAAAATATTCACAGTAATAATTTTACTTCAGACATAGAGGAAATGCTTAATATTTTTAAAAAAGTTCATGAGAATCAATAAATAATTACAAAATTGACAAGTATTTAAAGAAAAATATTATTAATAAACTTAATAACCAACAAATACCTCTAGTGAATAAGCCTATTACCCTAATAGAAGTTAAAGAAGCTTTTAAAAAAGGGAAAAGTGGTAAAGAGCCAGGGTTAGATGGTTCAAGTATGGAATGGCATTGTCTGCTACTGTTAAATATTTGGAATTACTGAGTGAGATTTTCAGTATAATTCAGAGTGACAAAATAATTTCTCCCTTGTGGAAATGTTCTATAATCTCACCTATACTTAAACAAGGAAAGGATAATAACATAGTTTCCTCATATGGACCTATTTCATTATTAAATGTCGACTATAAACTATTTACTTCCATCATCACTACAAGATTAAGAGATATAGTAGATTAATTAAGATCTAACAGGATTTATCTAAATGTATGATCATATTAAAACCATAGTAGCTATCTTACATTTAGCAAAAGGAATGAACAATACATTGGCCCTAATTAGCTTAGCTATCGAGAGGGACTTTGATTCTGTAGATTGGAAATACTTGTTTAAAACTTTAAAACCATTTGCATTTCCAGAACAATTTATTGGAATATTAAAAAACCTGTATAGAGACTCCAAAGCATATATCAAAATTGGATCTTACATTTCTCAAGAATTCACTTTAAACAACGGCACAAAGCAATGGTATTCCTTGTCCCTCTGGTTTTTGCATTACTTATCAAACCCTTGGCCACTAGTATAAGAAGCAATGAAAAAAAATTGATGGATTCTCAATTAACAAGGATTATCAATCTAAAACGTGCCTTTTTGCAGATGAATATCAATTATTCAGTTGTGGAAATAGATGAAGAAAATTGAAAAATTCTAGATAATAAGTTTAAAGATGCATATAAATATAATTGGGAAGGAAAAGAACTATATCATCTAGCAATAAAAATATATCACGATGTGAGTATAATAATTTTGAAAAAATAATTGAAGTGTTACTTCTTATTAAAAAATGGAGTGATATATATATATATATATATATATATATATATATATATATATATATATATATATATATATTGCATTCAAAAGCTTTAATACTTGAGAAAAAAACTTTTAATGAAAATGGAAAAAAATGTTAACTTCATTCTTGTAATATCCTAAAAAGCGAAGAATTGCTTAAAGAAGTCATAAAATTATTGGAGTACAGTGGTATTAGCTTCCCAGATGTAGAATCTTCTTGGATTGCTGCAAAATTTAACTTTATTATACTTTGCATAGACTTGTCTTACAGTAGTCAATGGAACACCATTCAGGACCAGATTTGGCTAAATTCTTACAAATTTATCAAATATGATAAATTAGAAATATGTAACAACATTTTCTTCTGGTTAAGAAAATTTACCTTAGAAGGAAACGCATTTCAATCTGTGTATATGAAATCAATTCTTAAAACAGTTAATAAATGTTTTTTTTTAAACTCCATTAATAACAAAATGGATTTTTTTGTGCTTTGCCATTCCACAGACCTCGAGATTTAAGGAAACTCAGAACAATGTTAAAATTAATTTACTAAAAAGGAATGGATTAGTATTATGGTCTGATTGCTTTGGAAAAGGAAAAACTAACTTTCCACAATATTTAATGAAAGATTATAAGTTGGATGAATCTGGTAACCAGTTAATATTATCTGTCAGTAAGAAATTAAATATGTAGACAATGAGTGAGGAGGAATAGAACACTATTCCCCCAATACATATATATGAATATATAAGTGTTATCATCAAGGATTAATTTTCTACAAAGGAAGCCTATCCAAGTTATTTAAGTGCATTATAAATAATTGTTGATGCAACTGCGGTGGTGGTGCTGTGGTAGCGTTGTCGCCTCATAGCAAGACGTTGTCCCTTTCGATTCTCAGCTAGAGCATCTTCTGTGTGGAGGCATACGTGAATGGGGCATGCCTTCATTGAAGGTTGTGCATCAGGGCTGGTAACCCACTATGTAAAAATCCACTACCGATCATTAGCGGACAGGCGTTCAGCTGTGGCGACCCCTAACCAGGAAAAGCCGAAAGACACAAACAAATAAATAATTGTTGATGCAAAATTATGGAACTTTTTAGTTAGCAGTGGACTAAGTGACTCAGTAGATGGTAAGAAAAAACTTTTGTCACTTAAATCAGTTATTCAAACTTCTCAAGGTTTATACTGGAAATTTTTTATGTGGAAGTACATGCATAGATTTTTTTTTTTTACTCCTTGTAAAATCTTCATGTTTGGTAAAATGACTTATTCAATCTTTTGGAAATGTAGTAAAGATGTAAAACCTGATTGGACACACATGTTTATGAACTGTGAAAAATTAAATATATATTAAGAGATAGGTATGTTTTAAGGGTTTATGGCTTGATAATTGTTCTTTAACTAGATCAATAATACTAATTAATGTTCTACTTCCTTTATCTGTAAAAGACAAACAACAATTGTTCTGGAGTCTCCTGGGGCTAGCTAGAAAACTTATTACAAAAACAATTGGAAATCAAATTCAGTCCTTACTGTGATGGTCCCCACTGTGGGCCAGTAATCAAGGAGCCTGAATCCTCACCACTGACACTGGAGAGAGATGTACACTTGTAATACAAATGGATACACTTAGTATTTCCAGATGCAGACCTCTCTGCATCAAGCACAATTTCCCTTAAGAGCACACAGGGAACACACTCAGTCTAGGGTCTGGGTTTCTCTCTCTCTCTCTCTCTCCCCAGGTCCCCAGTAAGGCTCCCCACTGGCACAGCTGTAGAGTTAAGTCCTTAGCCGATTGTCCAAGCCAAGTCCTTCAGCACTCTTTCTGTGAAACCAGTGTTTCATGTCACTGCTCCAAGTGGCTGACACACACACACACACACACACACACACACACACACACACACACACACACACACACACACACACACACACACACACAGTAAAATTAATATTAATACAGATAATGTTGACTAAACAGCCAGGATTTCAGGAGTGGCCACAGTGTCACCAATAGATATAAGTACTCTCAAAGGTTGAAATATTTTCTAAAGGACCAGCCACACTGAAAAGTTTAAATATATTTAATAATAAATAATAAAGAAACATGAAAATACTAAATATCTATTTACAGTAAACAATAAACACCAGAGTTGTAGTCACAGGAAATATTAAAAATAACACAGCAGGAACCTCTGCCCTTACAGTCACTCTGTCCAAGGGAACATCTTTACATACTAGCAGCTGTGGCTCACCCTCAGGCACACTGCTACAGGGTAGCTCCCTCCCTGAAATAGCCAACTCACCAGTCCTGGCTTTAGGTGTGGGGTCTGTCTGGGTCACCCCAGGCTGCCACACTCACATGCCAGTCTCTAAGCCTGACTGTGTGTAACAGCATGCACACAGGATACTGCATTGTCAAAATCATTCCCTGTCAAGACATCCGCAGGGATATCCTCAAACACACCTACTGGCTTGCTTCCTTTTCCACCCTCCCAGTCAAGGTAAACCCGGACCAAAAGCATTTTAAATGGGGTACCTCATAAAGCTCTGACTGGAGTGGACCAGGATACTGCATTGTCAAAATCATTCCCTGTCAAGACATCCGCAGGGATATCCTCAAACACACCTACTGGCTTGCTTCCTTTTCCACCCTCCCAGTCAAGGTAAACCCGGACCAAAAGCATTTTAAATGGGGTACCTCATAAAGCTCTGACTGGAGTGGACTGCCCAATCAAGTACTGTTCCTCTCTAACCACTGCAGGCTTCATAATGGTTATGTCAGACGCTGTGTCTCTCTTAGTAGTGGCCTGTTTTCCATCCACTAAGATAGAATGTAACTTCTTATAATAGTTTGGTACCCCTGTTATCTCCAGACAACCTACCACTGGCATACTGTTATTCCCACTTGCTGGCTTCCCCACCTTTTGTCCCTTAACTTGCCTTCATGGATATCTGTATGATATGTGGCCTCACTGGTTACATTTAAAACATTTAACCCTTGATTCTGGCCATGTACCTGAACTAGTGGCTTTCCCTGTTACTGGTGGACTCTATTATGGTGGTTTAGGCTGCCCACCATGGGTTCCCTTATATCGATGTGCAGCACTGGGTATCCCTTACTTGTGCTGTAATGCCCTGCTTGCTAAGTACAGATCCCCCTTTTATCCCAGCTCATTTGCAGGATTACATTCTTGGTCTCCCAACCAGATTCTCATATCCTCAAGCAAAGTGCTAAGGGCTTGTTCCCTCACCAAAACATCTGCCAGCCCTTCAAAGGTGGTGACCAGGCACCCAGTCACCCACTCACCCACCTATGAAAATAAGTGCTTAATGCAGCAGTATAACCACACACACTTTCATCTGCCTTGCGTCTATGCCCACAAAACTTTTTTTTGTAAGCTTCAGGTGTTAACTTAAAACATTCAAGTAAACATTTATTTTTCATAGTTTAAACATTCAATATCAGACAATTTAGAAATTGTAGTTACAGCTTTACCATGGAGAAAGGGGATCAGGAACTGTACTGAGAGCCCTTGGTCAACATTATACTATTTACATACCCTTTCAAATATGCGGTGGTGGTGCTGCGGTAGCATTGTTGCCTCATAGCAAGACGTTGCCCCGTTTGATTCTCAGCTAGAGCGTCTTATGTGTGGAGGTATACGTGAATGGGGCATGCCTTAGTTGAAGGTTGTGCATCAGGGCTGGTAACCCAGTGCATAAAAATCCACTACCAATCATTAGCAGACCGGAGTTCCGCTGTGGCGGCCCCTAACCAGGAAAAGCCGAAAGACACAAACAAACATACCCTTTCAAATATATAAATAAAACTAGCAAAATTATCAACTCTGTAAACTGTGGAAGAAATTTACTGAACTTTGTTGATTTTGGGGTTCAGTTATTCCCTTCCCCATTACCTCCATGACCCTGGTGAATAGTCAGCATCTCCCTCTCATGTCATTGCTGCTTCTCATTTTCTTCAGCCTACAAATGCCGCAATCTCTCGTTCTCTTTGACCTCCAAACACCACAGTCTCTTCTTTTTTCTTCATCCTCCAAATGCTACAGTCTCTGCTGGTTCTAGTTCCAAACATTTAGCCTTCAGTTCAAGTCTCTCTAACTCCAGACAGATTTTTAAGTCCTCTGAGGAAAAGGTGAACTGTCCTGTTTCTGAGGGCTGCAAATTTCCATCATCTGACTGGTTATCCTCCTGGTTGACAGTCTGAGCTGTGACTAAGGCTGAAATAATTTCCTCTTTAGTCAGGTTAGCATACAGCAGTCCTTTGACTTCACACACCTTGGCCAACTGGTTCTTTGTCAGCTTGCCATAATCCTCGCTGGCATTTATGCCTGCTTTCCCTGACTAAATTAACAAAAAATAAATACAACTGTTGTGAAATGAAGCTCTGGATGTTTAACTTGTGGCTGCTTGAGCGTACACCCACCTTTAGTGACAGCTGCCTACAGGCTACAGAAGTTCAATTAGCATCCACACCATTGCTCACCAAGGCAAGGCAAGATGAGGTAGGTGAGGGATCCCTTCTATGTCAGGTTCCAAGAAACAGACTGTTGTGAGACTTCATTCTCATCTAGTATTAAAACATTATTTCTGTACAGAATGACATCACATGCATTTGGTCATCTGACTTCTGGTTCCCATGCAACTCCCCATTGCTAGAAGCTGTCAGGATTTATCACTTAGTTGTCAATAATATACACACAGCCATGCTAATATCTGCTGCAGCTACTGGATGTCATAAAATAATTTCAAACCTCCACCTTTTCAGAGTAGCAATTAGTTCACTCCAATGACAATGCAGGAAGCTTCCTAGTACAGACTTTTTGTCTCTGGCTACATTCAGAACTATGAGATAACATCTTTATGGCCTAGGTCCAGTAATTTAATTTTCTCACTATTTCTCAAAGTCAAGTGGATTGAGATTAACCTCTTCTCTTCCAGCATCCTCTGTTACAATATATACATGTAAACTGTTAAAATAACGCATGTACATTTCTTTTTTGCCCAGAAGGGCACTGTTGAAACATTTTTAACATAAACAACTTTACAAACACATTTTTCAACACAAGCATCTGTACAAATCAGTTTAATATACAAATGACATATAATTCTTTACAAAATTCCAAGTAGCTGTGCTGATATATGTTACACATCCACTGCCGTACTTCTCCTGTCATAGCTTGCAGTACTTCTTGTCGTCATACCTACATTCAAAGAATTTTTAAATTTAATAGCAATACTATGTAAAACTGAAAAAAATGATCAGAATAAGATCTGTAAATCATACTAACATGTTTAGTGGTTGGGATAGCCTTGAAATGCTGCTATTGAAATACTATGGCTCTTAATGTGTTAATTGTATAAGATTAGCTTGATGATTCAATATATTCCTAGCATTGTGTAACAGTATGTGATGTTGAATTTCTTCCTTTCTGTGTGTATGCTGTAAATATGTTAAGTTAATAAAAATGTTCTTAAAAGAAGCAGCTAAGAATCTGTTGATAACAAATTGTTGCATTCCAAATAACTGCTATATAGCCTTAATTTATATTTTTCTGAAGTATTACTGTCAAGTGCCCATGTAAATTAAATACAAGTAGGAGGCCATCTAGCTGAAACAAATAGTCACAAATCATGCTACTGTACAAGTTAGAAGTACATTGCTATGGCTACAGTTTGCAAGATAAGCGACAAATACTTAGAAACTTTTTCATTTAAATAATAATTTCCAAAACATAATTACCAATGATTTATATCTATTTAAATACTTCTCAACAGCAAGCATTTTAAGTTCATTTAAAATAATGGATGGTATTCAAAGAAGTTAGCTCTATTGTGCTTAATAGAGCTGCACTGTTGTTGTCTTGTAGTGCCCCAGAGTTAACTAACAATTCAGAGACATGTAAAATTTCCTAGTAGCAAAAGCTCATTAGCAGTTTACATATCTCTGAAACAAGTGCAATGCAGTTGGGACAACTGTGTTTAGTATTTCCTCTGCCAGCTGTCACATAGAAGCCTGCTCATATCTGTGCATGCTTAGACACAGAGGTACGACATGTAGACAAACATTATTTAACCTGCTGTGGTGCTAACAGATCTGTTGCGGCCATAGACAGTAGTGGGTGTACACTGTAAAAGTACTTTGCTAAGTCCATATTGCTTTGCTCCCAAATAGTATGGTAGAGCTTGCCTTTGAATTATTCTGTCTTACTATTTCAATCACAGTGTACAGCTATGGAGCAGAGCACATGGATAATTTTGCATTAGCACTACCCTCCTAGACTGCCGCATTTGTATCTGGCGTTCTCCAGCAAACTGCTACATTACTACTTCCTGGGAGCTTCATACACAGTAGTGCTACAAAGGCCTTTGAGTAAATTCTGTGTAATTCACTGAGAAGTCCTGTTAGAAATGTGTTTGCCAAGTTTGCCATGTATTTCTGAGTACCCATAGCAGACTAGTTTGGTTCTAAATTACAGTATTTCAAGGTTTCTGACCAGTATGGTGATGGTTTGGGCTTTTGCCCATTCATCTTGTATGCTTTCATGATTCTTTTCCTTAACTTCATGTTATTAGCATCTAAAGTGCATCTGCATGTACTATTGTATTGTTTTCTACTGTTTGTCTATATTGTATTTAGCCACATATAAAAGATTTAACCTGTTTACTTCCTATTACTCCAGTCCCCTTTGTTACCTCCAGTACTTCTTATGCAAAAATGCCATACCTTCTCCCAAATATATTTTATATTTCTACAATCAAAATTATCTGTCTCCCTTAGGAGAATTATATCTCTAGCATTTTATATCCATATTTTTCCCTAAACATTTTTAAAGGACTTAAAATCTACTTAAGTAATTATCAGTTCTGTTGATTCCAAGTATTTGTCATTTTTTTCTGCAAGAAGATATGTCTATCCCATATGTTTCCATTGTCTGTAATTTTTACACCAATATTTTAATTTATCAAATAATTCATATGCAACATTTGTACATTTCTTTTGAATAATTCAGCACAAAATATTGCACCTCTACCTCTTCCATCAATGTTCCATTTCTTCCAAAGTGCAACTTTTCAAGGGGCAATCTTGCTTACTACTAGTAATGTTTATACTGCCTGCCACATTGTTGGTAATTAATAAATATGCCTGTGTGCATAGCTATGTCAGACAATTGTCATCAAATTTTAATGCTTTAAGTTCAAGCATAAATTCATAGTTGATTGGGTCAGTTATTTTTCTGATGTCAAATAAAATTATGTCTGCAAGAGTATCATTTTTCCCATTCCAGCTTCTTCACTTCAATGGAGTTCAGGAAGTTTGCACTGTAACTGCCAATGGGCAGAGCCTAAGCATTTTGATAGAATCAAATTATGTCCTCACATTTCAAACAAATGTTCATATCTCTAGAACCATAAGGGTTATGAAAAAAAATATAAATGACAAACCCTTCAGCACAAACTATTTTTATAGTGGTAGTATTCTTTAGGTTCTAGGTCTTGAACCAAATTTTATAAGTCACAGTAAACACAGTCCCCCGGATTCTCTATGCCCTGCATGGCGTGCATGATTAGTGCAGGAGCTCTAGCAGGCAATATGTCTGCCGTGCGAAACAGGAACAGCCTGCAGGGGCGTGCATGAGAGCTCCTGCACTAGTCATGCACGGACTAAGCCCTGGTATGCAAATCACCTAATTTTCAGGAGAAATCCATGCAAATGAGGTGCTTTTGCAATCCAGGAAGCTTGCAATAGTCCGTGCAAGACAAGTGCTATCTGCAGAAATGTACTCTGTTAGTAACCGAGTACATTTCTGCAAAGTCCGAAACGGAGCTATGACAGCTCCAAATAAAGGCTGCATATCATTGAAGAAGCATGTCAGTGGCCAAGTGTAAGGCCATTGGCACTGCAAACAATAAACCGAAAATAAAAAAACTTTTATTTTTTCTATTGTCGATCTCAGCTGTTAAAGCATAGGGCAGCGGCATGAAAACAGGATCGGGGGGGGGGGTAATGAAATAAACCTAAAATAAACATTCTAACTAAAATCACTATTCTGCCATGCAAGTCAATGGCAGGCAGAAGACAACCTGGCCAGTGAGTAATGGTTGCCAAGAGGGGAGGCTCAGTGTGAGACATGTAACTATGCAATAGCAGGAAATCCTATGCAAGTGAGGGGAAGGATAGTAAATCCCAGTTTTCCCCAGCATGTGAGGCAGGTCCCAACAGTGTAAGAGTATGAATAGCTGGGTGCAAGACTAAGATATAGGTGACATCATGGGGGTGTGTGTCAGGCATACTGTAAGCGGATTGGAGCCCTGTGGCTCAGGATTGCTCCTAGCTCAGCATAGCTAAGCTAGGGAGTGTGTCTAAACCTGCCTAGCACTCATTACAAAGCCTAAACAGGTGTGCATGCTGCAAGTAAACCAGGAAATAGCAGCTCTGCACATTTGAGCACTCTGTTTGTGCAGCGCACCCCTGGCCTTAAACAGGAAGGCAATGGGAAGGGAAAACAGCTGTAGGAAGGTAATCAAGGAGAACTAAGTTAGCTGGCAGGTGAAATGTATCAGAATCAGCCAATTACACAGGCAGCAGACCAGCCCAGCACACCACTATAAACTATGCAAAGAGTTTTCCCCCTTGTTTTTTTCCTAAAAACTCTGCACCACCAGTGTATACAAATGGGGAAATTTTACAAAACGAAAGCAAAACAAAAAATGTTAGGGGCTGCTTTTGCTATCATAAACCAGCATGTGCAAGAGGCTGAGGGTGGTGAGGATGTGAATGCTGCTGACCAACCCACAGTGAGGAAATGGAGAAGAGTGTACAGACCCAGGGTAACCTACCAAGGGCTACATGAGCTAGAGATAGTGGAGTGCTATAGGGTGGACAGGGACCTCCTACAGCAAATTGTTGAGCTGTGCCGGCCACGCCTTACACACAGAACTAACAGAGGGGAACCCATCCCAGTGGATACCAAGGTATGTGTAGCCTTAAGAATACTAGCTACAGGTACCTTCCAAAGGCCAACTGGGGATATGATGGGGATTTCACAGGCATCAGCATCCAGGGTACCCTACCATTTCCTGGATGCCATGTCAGCACATGTCGGTGAGCACGTATATATCCCCAACACCCGTGAGGCGTTGGCCAGCAATATGCATATCTTCCACCAAATAGCAGAATACTCTGAGGTAGTGGGTGCAATAGACTGCACGCACATGCGCATCAAAGCACCACCTGGTGAGTGGGGTAGGGTCTACATCAACCACAAGGGCTTCCCCTCCATCAACTGCCAGGTCATGTGCGATGCCCAGGGCAAAAAAATGAATGTGTGTGCTGGCTGCCCTGGAAGCTATCACGATTCCTGCATCTGACACAGCTGCACCAGAGATTTGCCAATGGGGACATCCCACACAGTCACTTAGTGAGGGATGCTGGATACGCACTGGACCCATGGCTGATGACACTCATCAGAAATGCACACACATCCGAACAAGAACTCCATAATGAGGCACACGAACAAACAAGAATCATAATAGAGCATGTGTTTGGGATGCTCAAGTCACGGTTCCAGTGCCTGGACACTTCTGGTGGAGCCTTGCAGTACTCACCAACTACATGTATCCAAATTGTCCTTGTATGTGCCATGCTACACAATATGATCCTGTGGAAATAACTGCAACAGGAACAGCATGGGGCAGGGCCACACAGCCCCCCACCATTGCCAAGGCCTGCACAGGCACAGAGTGACTAGGGAGAGGAACAACCTGAGCCTACCCCAGTAGGCAGGAAGAGGCATGCCCAGTATGCCCTGCCCTTGGCAAAGAGGCAACGCATAGCACATGCACTATGCATAGCACATGCACTGACATGGTAGGGACCCAGGGAATGATACCTCTCTCTGACTCGTACATACAATAAAAGGGATACCAAACATGACACTACCTGTGCTCAACCATGTATAGGGAGTGTACTATGTGCATCCGACATAGGCAGCTCTGCAGCACCACCCTCAATACTGGGACACCCTCAAGGTAAGTGACTCATGCCAGTGGGGGGGGGGGGTCACATACCCAACAACAGTCTCAGCCAGCAGGACATAACTGCATACTGCTGTAGTGTGATTAACTAGTCAGTTAGGAGTTCTAACCCCAGAATTGGCAACTGTGTGTGTGTGTGTTTGTGTGCGTGTCTGACTGTGTAGAGAGCAATGCTTTTTAGGCTACTCAGACTCCTTACAATTCATATACTCAACTTTGCCAAGGCTGCTGATGTCAGCAACCTAGAAATACACCTCTGGGAAGGCTGTAGCCCAGTAATCTCTGTAGCATGTCCGGTAAGTGCGTACAGCTGGAGTGTGGCAGTTCTGGATGTTTTGTGTGTGTTCCAATGTCTGTGTATTGAGCAATGCATTACAGGCTAGTCACACGCAGTATATTCCAAATGCCCTACTTTGGTAATCCTGCAGATGTCATCCATTGTGAAATACACCTTTGGGGAAGGAGTTCTCTAGTAATACCCGTGGTGCATCCTATAATAGCTCCATGCTGTAGTATGATATAGACCTTGGTCAGGGGTTCTATATTCACACATTTCGGTTGTGGATGTTTTATAGGTTCAGAGGTTCATAGAAGGTTACTAGGCTATTGGCCCTAGAGCCTTTATAAGCCTAGCCATGTTATACCCTTGTTCCCTTATTGGCCAAGTTGTATGGTCTATATTTGCAGCACGAGTCTATGATCATCAGAGGTGACACCCCGGGGTAAATTTATGGTCTTCTATCCAGTTGTCTAAGTTATGGTTAAATAGGATCATTGAGGAGTTCTGTTGTATGTGAATTGGGAGTTTGTTCCAGAGGAGTAGCAATCTCTGTGAGACATGTCCTGTTAATGTCTCAGGCTAGGTTTTGAGTGAGTCTCACTGTCTGTGTAGGGAGCAATGCATTTTAAGCTACTCACTTGCACTACATTTGAAATGCCCTACTTTGGTAATCCTGCTGATGTCATCCATTGTGAAATACACCTTTGGGGAAGGAGTTCTCTAGTAATCCCCGTGGTGCATCCTATAACAGCTCCATGCTGTTGTGTGATATAGACCTTGGTCAGGGGTTCTATACCCACACATGTCGGTTGTGGATGTTTTGAGTGTGTCTCACTGTCTGTTTAGGGAGCAATGCATTTTAAGCTACTCACTCGCAGTACATTTGAAATTCCCTACTTTGGTAATCCTTCTGATGTCATCCATTGTGAAATACACCTTTGAGGAAGGAATACTTCAGTAATGTCCATGGCGTGTGCTATAACTGCGTAGTGCTGCAGTGTAATAAACTAGTTAGGTAGGGGCTCTACTCCAAGACATGACAGGTGTGTGTGTGTGTGTGTGTGTGTGTGTGTGTGTGTGTGTGTGTGTGTGTGTGTGTGTGTGTGTGTGTGTGCGTGTGTGTGTGTGTGTGTCTGTGTGTGTCATATCCTGTGTAGAGGTGGTTGTGAGTGTGACACCCGTGGCCAATGTGGAGAGGGTTTTGCATATTTATTATATGGTGGCCCTACTATATATCACAATGTCAAACATACTGGGATAACAGATGTAAAATAGCTGAGAGGCTGGGGTGCAAAGCCATACCCATCATACCTCTCAACTGTCCCTGATTTTGACTCAAATTATGGCTCTGCCCCTCTTAATCCCTCCTAAAACTAGTGACTTTTGGAGCAAAGGTGGTGAATTGCACTTAATGAATAAAGACAATAATTAAGAGTTATAGACTTCTTTTATTTCAGAAAATGTGTAATAATTCATATGCTCTGATTCTGTCAATGTTTCAAGTTAATAGCACTAATATTTTAAAAGTGTCCCTGATTTTTTCTTGACTTGTCCCTGATTCTGTTGAAATTTGCCCCCAATTGGTTGAGAGGTATGATACCCATACATTGTGACATCAAGGCCAGGCAAAGACAGCAACCCCAGTATTACCCAGATCACACTCTCTTCCCATGGGTCATACACACACATGCCTAGGCAACAGCCAATATGTGGATAATACACTGCATATTGGCCACTGATAGTGACTATGGAGTGATAGCAGTGGGCTACAGAGGGCATGTCACCCTGCCCATCTGTCCAATATGCATGTACATGCAGACAGTGCACCTCCCCCATATTCCCCAATGGACACCTGCACCACCTGTGGTGCCTTCACATGTGACCCACAATGGACATACCATGCCTGACAACATGCCCTGTATGGACAGATGCCACTGACACCAGGGAATGCTGTTAGCATGCTATCAGTGTAGCTGCAGGGTAAACCTGCTGCCCATTACCAGTTCCTGCCACAGGTGGGCAAGACTGGTACATCTGATGATAATCCATGTTCACAGCATGGGCCAGACACCCCAGGTACAGTTCCACATGTCACTGTACATGCATGTGGGAGATGTGCACATCCTAGACACCATCCATGTCATGGACTAAGGAACACATACATGGCAGGTGATGCACAGCATTGGCCACACACAATAGTCACCCAGGTGACTGGATGGGGGATAAAATACCAACCTGTGTGGGCAAATGCAGAAACTACAGCCCTAAACCACAATGCAGACCATTGTCATGTGGCCTGATGTCAAGTTATACCCATCACCTACCCTTGTATAGTCTGCTGGCACAGTTGACCACCACATACCTGTGCAGACATGCACCCATGCATGTCAGTACTGGCACCCAGTGTGTTTGTGTATGTGTTGTATGGTGTGTATGGCCACATCCACACTAACTACAACCCCCATGGGCATACTGAAGCATGCTGTCCAATGTCTGACACCTCCTCATAATCTTTGCCCTTATGACCTCCATATGACCCGTGTGGTGCATGTGATACCTGCACAGTGATGTGTTGTGGCAGTTCCACTACAGATAAGTTGAACTCCTGGCCCTGCCAAGTGTGTCACTGTGTGTGTGTCCCTGTGAGACTGTGGCTGTGTTGACTCTGGCACCTGTTCATGCAGACAGGCACATGTACGTTACCTACCTTATATGTACCATATCCCTGTTGCAGATGTCACTCACCATCACATATATGTTCTGAGTGCTCCACAACAGGTAACCCATGTGGCGCATCCAATAACTGCATCTAACTATGATAGCACTACATAGTTGTCAGGTGTTTGATACCCTGTGCTGGTAGGTGTGTGACACAAGCATGCTACAGTTTTACTCTCCCACCCCTCCCTGACAGGTATTTGCCTCTGCCTCTCCCACCCCCTCCCTGGTGGATGTGGAGACCCACACCTGCTTTGCTTAGGCAGCAGCATGTGTATTTTTAGTTATGTCCATGATCAGCTGATGGCCTCTGCACGAATTGAAGCCCTCCCCTAGCTGATTGCATGTGGAACAGCTGTGGTAACATTCCCATAGCCAGTTGCATGGAAACACACTCCAATATCTGGGAACATCATGGTGGTGTTGGCCCTTTTCATTCACTGTGAGCAGGAACTAGATCTGTTGTTTTTGCAAACAGCATCTCAGATGGATTGGGGATTTACCTCTAACAACATACACTGTGGAAAGCGGGCAATAAACAGGAGGGGGCTGTGCCTGACCTGACTACAGACTGTAAGTGCTGCGATACTGCATTTGGAGTAATGTTGGTTTAACAGTGTTTGTCTGGATATGGCTGTCAAACATGTTGCAATACCTGCCATGTCAGTTCCATGTTTGAGGAATCCCTATCTGCAAGGTTATCTGCAGACTGGCCGGTGTTGTGCCTTTGGTTTCATGTGTTAGCCACAGAGAATCTATCTGTGGACTGCAGAAGGTAGTGTGAAGATTACAGTCTGTAGATGGTGAAGGCCGTGACAGTTACTTACTTCATATCCCTCATAGGAAATATGTTGCAACAAACCCTGTTACAACAGTAAATGTATGAGGGTATCACAGCAACATGTCAATATTGGCCCTGTGTATGTGCTTCCAGCCACACCTCTGTCAACCTTTGTACATATGTTGTGCATGAAGTGGTGCATATGTGCCATACACCATAATTAGTGTCATCATATTTGATAAGCCAGTGATAGATCAGACTGTTACACATGCTATGTACAGTAGGGGTTATATTTCATGACATCACCTGGACATTCTGTGGATGATTGTACAGTACTGAGGTCTGTGTACTTATGGTGAATGTCAGCAGTGTGTGTATTGTTAATATGTACTTTAGCCTGTGTACAGACTATGGTAGATGTCATTGTTCTAGCTCCCCTCCTATCTGATGTTACATGCTGCCCCACTGCATGGTACTGTATTGGCGTACATGTTCGTACGGCCATACACACATGCCCCATACCATAGACAGCCATCAGACCAAACTGTGTAGCAGCCCAGTATATGTAGGGTCATTCTGTGAGTAGCACATATGAGGATGGTGTAGAACAGATAGTCCATATACTGGAATATTATGCTAACTTACCATATGAGGCTGTGGCTGTGTTCACATTGGTTGCAGTTATGCACTTTCACACAGGTGTATCTTACCCTGTGCTGTGACATGCCTGTGGAGCCTGCTATATATGCAGGTACATGTGCATTCCCCCATAGAGGATGTAGGCCAGTGTTGAGCCAGTCCGTCTGCAGCCTGCACAGTGCATTGTTACATGCCTAGCAGCTTAGTGTACTTACCCAGTGAGATGTCATGTGCAGATACTTGCCAGATTTACTGCTGCCATGCCTCCCTTAAAAGTCATGTACATCAGACAGAGCAGTGGGATGCTGTACAGATGTATGTCAACATCTAGTGGGTAGTATGTGGCCATGGCACCCCTGCACCAGCAGTCATTGCATCAGGCCAGACAGGAGTGTGTGAATGCATAACCTCTGGTGGCAAAGGTATACCAGTCGTTATGTGTTATACCCATCTACATGGCTGTCTACATACATATTGGCAAGCAGGTTACACATGTTGTGCACTAAGGGCTTATGTGCATACCTCTGGAGTGTACAGGGTGTGTCAGAATTTCCACATATATTGGCCAATATCTCTGCTGCAGTTGACAGGGTCATTACATGCTAGCAGCAGTACATTACAATGATTTCCTTAGGATGACTGTCAGCAGCCAATGGCACACATGTTAGAAGCAGATGTGACCTTCCACACACACCATGTCTGTGAAGACAATCCCACTGACAGTAGCAATAGTGTACTGATATTCCTGCTATACATACCTGACATCCCCTTGCACTGTGACTTTGGGACTATAGGGGCTGTGGTAGGGCTACACTCCATGTCCAGGACATATGGTGGAAATATATGTACATATACTTATCCAGATAGCCATATTGTAGTACTCCCAATTACTACTGTCATGGCAACCACCCACTATAAATCTCTACAGCATGTGGGCGTGGTCCCTTTACATTTCCTGTGTGATGGACATCCTACCTGTGTGTGGGCATCAGTGTTACAGACAGCAGGTAGCACTACCTCTTACAGGAGAGCCTGCATACTCAGGGCAGCTACATATCAGTAGGAGGTGCAGGAACTACAGACAGAGTGTGAGTAGAGTTGTGTTATGTTTTGTATAGCACTGTTGTTACACTGTGTGTGTGTGTGTGTGTGTGTGTGTGTGTGTGTGTGTGTGTGTGTGTGTGTGTGTGTGTGTGTGTACAAACAACTATACCTTGGAATGCAGTATGTCTGCATAGCTCTCAACTGTGGGCCTATCCTCTTGGTGGCCAGAGGTGTGCCTATCATGTGCTGTCTGTCCACCACACAGGTCCTGTGTCAGATATGTCACTGGCAGTGTGTGTGTGTTGAGTGCTATCAGTACATGGCTACATCCATTTCTGTTTCTGACCTCAATACCCTGACTAAGAGTATGTTGCAGACTATCCTGTAACACCAGCAACCTGCTTAGTGTATGGCAACAGTTCTCCACATGTGTGCCTGTGTCCCAGCCTCTGTTCACCACCTACATATCGGGCTTTGCACATGCTGTAGGCAGTTGTTCCCTAGTGGGCTGTGAGTACATCACACTGCCATTGCTGCCAGCAGTCCATGTCTGTTGTATCCCTCACACTTACGGTGTAGCTGGGGCCATATATGTGTGGGCATCACCGAAACAATACATGTGTGCTCTTATGCACTCCAGAGGCCAGTGTATGTAACAGTGGTATACGGCCCTGTATTAATGAGTCAGGGGGGGAGCACCATAAATGACCTAAGCTGTTAAAATATGTGGGGGTATCAGGGGTGAGCTGCCTTAAAGTATCTGGATGTACAGTACTGTATACTTCACCTATATTTACATTACTTACATATCCTGGGTTAATGCAAGCCTACCGCCTCCTGCCATACAGACTGTTCTGTTTGTCAGTGTGCATGTGATGGTGTCAGTTATGCCTTATTATGTAACAGTTACAACTCATTTGATCACATGACGTCTTTATCAACTACTTATGTTGTGCAGAGTGTAGATCGAGGCTGCTGAACTATACACCTGCATTACATACTGTTGATATCCTATGGCACAGCCTGTCCTCACCATTGTACAAATCAAAGGGCTTGACCTGGATAGCAACAGTTGTGAACCTTTCCAGACTACTGTAGTAGTATAACTGTTACACAGTTGCATTCCTCTGTGTATATGGATGGTATTACATGTCTGCAGACCTGTGTGTGGTGTTTTCCCTGTGATCTCTCTGTGGGTATATGTTGCAGGCAATAAATGTCATTTGTATTGGTGGCCCATACAATGTCCAGTTGTTCAGGTGTTAACTGTAGGCATAGTGGCTGTTCCATATTGCGTGCACTTTCTACATATGTACCGTACTGTACATAAATCTGCATGTGTATGTACGTGTCTGGAGCATTTCTCCCTGGGCCTCCACTGAAAACAGGCTCTGTGGAACCTAGTCGGACTTTCCCGGTCAACAAATATTAAATAAAAATAAAAATAAAATGTGTATGCATAGTCACATTAACAGTGCATGTGGGCATTGCTATCTACAGATGTATGGCCAATATATACTGATATAGAAATATATATCTGCTTACATATAAATAACTATGTCCATAGATGTATATCTGCGTACACATATGTAACTTGCTGTGTATATGTAGACATATAGATGTAGACACATATATGTGTCGATGTAGGCATTTGCATGTATATATGTTTATATATATTTATATAAATGCATAGAGATTTTAGAAATTGTATAGATATGTTGTATCTGTTTACAGATTAATATATTTCCACACATACATCTAGATGATGGTATACATTCTCTGTACTGTTGCATTACTGGACTGGATGATATGTTTTTGAAAACATCAGGATTATGCATATATGCCATGGCTTAGTGGTAAATCACTTTGTGTATGGTTTGCAGGGTCCTTGGTTCGAGCCTTGCAGGAGCTGTTTGTTTTGTTGCTGGGCAGAACACGGCCCGTTAGATACAGAAAGCTTAAGGCAATTTTTAGCAGTTCTAAGCGGGTCTGCGCAGTACTAAGCAATGCCTACCCAGGTTAAGCAATATAGAAGCTAATTGACTGTAAGAAACTGTAACCAGCAGTTGGCAGTGCTTAGTTCTGCCCAAACCTGCTTACAACTGCTTCGTTTGTGTCTTTCGGCTTTTCCCGGTTAGGGGTCGCCACAGAGGAACTCCGGTCCGCTAATGATTGGTAGCGGATTTTTACGTACTGGGTTACCAGCCCTGACGTACAACCTTCAACGAAGGCACACCCCATTCACGTATGCCTCCACACAGAAGATGCTGTAGCTGAGAATCGAACAGGACAACGTCTTGCTATGAGGCGACAACGCTACTGCAGCACCACCACCGCAGTATCAAAAGTGCCTTAATCACTCTGCCCAGCAACAAAATGAGCAGCTCCTGGAAGGCTTGAAACCAGGACTCTGCACACCATACACAAAGTGATTTATCACCAAGTCATGGCAGATATGCATAATCATGATGTTTTCACAAACATATCATCCAGCACAGGTATTCAATACTACGGGGAATGTATTCCACCATGTAGATGTATGTGTGTGGGTATATATATATATATATATATATATATATATATATATATATATATATATATATATATATATATATATATTTAAATGGATATAACATATCTATATTTAGATATAGAAATATATACACACACACACATACACATATATATATATATTATATATATATATATATATATATATATATATATATATATATATACATAGATACGCATACATCTATAGATATATATGCATACATCCATATGTCCACATATATACAGCAATAAATATATAAGCATATATATGGTTCACCTTTCAAAGAGAGGAAATCATTTCTCCAAAAGCTGGAAGGTCGAAAGGAAGTTTTCAACATTGCACAATCTTGGAATAAATGCATCAAATGTGCAATGAGCAATTGTCACTTTGCATTCGCTCATTGCAGATTTGGCATTTTGGGTGCAGATTGCACTATAGTGGAGATTGGGAAATGTCCCTTTCCCCATTGTAGTTCGATCTCGGAGTTAGAATATTAAAGTAGTGGGGGTGTGGGGAATGCAGGGGGGGCTTGCCCTCCTGCATTACAATATGTATTCCAAATTGTAGTTCGAAAATCAGCGAATCTTCTTTTTGATTTGCTGAGTTTTGAACTTCGGTTCAATTCGAAATGACGGATTTGCCCTTTCGGTTCACAGAAAGGGCCATTCGGAGAAATGATTGTCTCCCTTTCAAAGGTAAACCCATATATATCTATATAGATATATATGGACATACATCTGTAGATGAAATTGGGAACATAACCAAAACACATATGTCCACATGCACCATTAATGGATAGGTATTACCCCCCCACAGCCAAACAAGTCTGGCCTGCAATACACTATCAACCTTATCAGTTTCCATAACCAGGACCCTACATGACAAGGGCAGTACATGTTAACAGTACTCCATCCCACTTGTATGATGTCAGGCTGGCATTACTAACATATCATGCAGTACAGTTAAGTGAAGTTTCATGCTTTGGAGAACCCCATGGGCAGGCTCAGTAAATAGCTGGGATCCCTCATACGATCCAACAGGCCTACACCTGACAATGGATTCACCAATGTTGGCAAAGACAACCACAAATCCACCATGTCAACTGGGAACTACCACCCAGTAGCCTGATGAGCCTGGTCTGCAGGGACATGGAAGATATTAATAATGAACCCATGGCCATTGTCAATGGTAATCTTAAAACCATGGACCCTGCCAATGTTTGACTTGTCAAAGGTAGAGAATACAACCTGAACCTGGTATACCTCCTTGACGCAATCATGACAGGTATAGATGAAGGTTAGGAGGTGCACACAGCCTATGTAGATCATAGCAGACTTTTGTACACCATCCCACATATAGGAATGTGTGTAGATGTAAAGGGATCTACCTCCATTCACAGAATGTATCCCCCCAGGACTGCTTGGCAAATGCCAACATTCTACAGGTGCCATCCCATGGACATACAGTCCTTCACAGGTCATAGATGTGTTAATGCCCTCCTCCACACTGTAGAGGTGTGCAGTAATAGTGGGGTTGCTATAACTCACTGGGTGTGGCTGTTGTGGACACATCCACCATCATTGCAGTTACTGTTGCATCTATCCGCCTACATAGCTGTCTGTAATACTGTGCAGTGTATGTTATCAAGTTGGTTAGTTGTTGTTTACACCATTCACAGTAGTAGAGCACCTCACAACTTCCTAAGGGTAGGGCTATGCCACCAACATTGCACACCTACGTTACTGAGGTGAGGATTGCAGTAGAGTGGGGAAAAGGACATACACCCTGCTCTTAGCATATTCAGTGTCATTCAAATAGCAGACTGCATATATAACAATGTGTGATTGTGCCTATCCTGTCTTGGTGGGATTACATGAGCAATAGATGTCTCACCTGCACGGGGACATACCTCCATTTGTACAGTCTTGTATCTGTACTGCATCCAAACCAAAGGCTCTGTGTGTTGTACCCAAACATGTCATGTGTACCGCCCATTACACTTACTGGTGCCCAATGTAGAAGGCCTGCTCACACCACTACACCCATCAGCCATGTGGCACATGAACAACCACAATATAATCAGAATAGATAATGGTGAAAACAATACAACATTGTTAATTACAGCTATAATGCATCATGGCTGCACAGCTGCACCTTCCAAGATGTTAGCATTTCACTTTACTGCTGACAACATGCTACACAACATTCCATTGCTACACTGTTGTACAGTCACCCTGCGCATCAGTACCATGTTAGCTTGTCCCTGCATCAATGTTACGGATGACAGGATGTGGCACAGGTATCATCATATGCACAGGGTGTGTTCTTGGTTTGCTAGATGCCTAGGCTGAGCCATACAATTGTCAACGTGTGTGTGTGTGTGTGTGTGTGTGTGTGTGTGTGTGTGTGTGTGTGTGTGTGTGTGTGTGTGTGTGGCCAGGCGGGTGTGTGTGTGGATAGGCGTGTGTGTGGGCTGAGTAGTGCTATGGGCCAGTGGTTATGTTGTGTGTGCAGGTAAGTGGTTGCCCTAGGTTTGTTGTTTGTGTCTGCATGCACACAGTTCCCCCATGTGGCTGCCCTATACAGGGATTTGTGAGACAGCTGCAGACTGTACCTGGCAGGGTTTGCAGTTCACCATCACCGGCCATGGACACGGGACCCATGCCTGGCAGGAGTGCCACAGGCAGTATCAGGTACAAAGCCAGATAGAGTACTGTCCCCCAAGGTTGACAAATGTCCAATGGATCCAGGTCCCTCCTGGGACTGGCCAGGGCCACGTGCACGTGGTCTGCTATGACGGTCTGTGGACAGCACCCCCCCCCACAGTGCTGGGGCTGGTACTGCCACTACAGGAGAGGTTGTGACTGGTGGGACGTCCACAGCAACCTCCAGCTGCTGATGTTGCTGGCATACATCCACATGGCCATCGCAACTGTCCCGCCCTGTCCTGATGCATGGACATGACATTGTTGAGGAGATCCAATATCTCACCCCATCTATCCATGACCTTGGTGTAATTACGAATGGCACCTGATAGGTCATGGATGCTGTCATTTACAGAGGTGTGATGAGCCCTCTGCACCCTTAGACCCCATCTGGTGTACCGTTCCATTTGTTTCTTTGCCTCCATGACAGCCTGGAGCATGCGTGTGGTAGATATACATGTGGCATATCTGCCTGGGGCAAGATGACCAGCAGTGCTCTGACGAGCACCCCTGAACATCTGCATATGTGGTATCCGGTTATGGCTGCTGTGTCTTAACACACATGCCATAGATACCACACTGTCCTGGCCAATGCCAACGGTAGACTGTCCCTCAGCTAAGACCAATGGTGATGAGGTATGTAGAGGCAGTGTGACTGTGTGCGTGGATGTGGTGGATGCTTGTGGGATGTCAGTTGGTGGCCCAGCGGCAGCCCCTGACAACTCTGCCTGAGCCTCAACACACCTATCCTCATGGTCACTGTATCAGTGACATCAGATTCCCTGCGGGAGGGACCCAGCCCCTCCTTGCCACCTGTGAGGGGAAAACAGGGAACAGACAGTAAGACATGTACATCACTGCTAAACAGTACACACACACACACACACACACACACACACACACGTGTGCAGACATGGCCACACATACAGACATACACACATGTAGTCGACATACATAACCCATACACTCCACCAGACAGCACCTACAGTCAACTCCAGCGCCCCCATAACACACACAATAGCAGGTGATGGGTGCAGTACAGTATCACACACAAACCTGTAATTACACATGTCAGCATGCAGGACTTGTGAATCTCAACAGCATGCAGTGCAACTGTAGTCAATCCTGGTTACCAACATTATACATGGCTGTGATGCATGGCTTCTGTTAGGTGATAGGCATCCCCCTGGATCACACTGCACCCATGTCCACAGCATTGCTGTGCATCTGTTCAGCACCCTGGCATATACTGTGCACCATACCTCACAGGTGTAGACACCATTGCAGGATGTGTATCTGTGTGTCAGTTATGTTTCCTTTGCTGCTCACAGCCTCTGTGTGTTTCTGGATTATATGTGGACATGTGTGTTTTGTGAATGCCTAATGTGTATTCATAGATGTCATCATCAGTGGTGCATGTGTGAGGGATAGAATACGATTAGACCAACCACAGACACAATGTACTGTACCTATGGTGAGTGTACAGACCATTATTGACACGGCACTCTCTTCCAGGACATGCCATGGCGCAACACTACTGCATATGACAACACTACACATACCTGATATGTGACATATGACCTAGGCAGTCAATTGCATTACAAGCCATGTGTCAGTTGTGCAGATGCTGATTGGGCTGCAAACCATTTGTGGGTACATATGAATGCGCACACACACCATGATGGTGTGTAGCAATAACTGCTATGTGTACTACTGAGGTCACAATACCTGGCAGGGGTATAGTAGCATGGGCCATCATCATGAGCCAGTAGTTGGTCAGTCAGGCCTGCAAATGTTCCCCAATCCTGCATGTTTGCATGCTAAACACGTGTACAACCCTTGGAGGTCATATAGTACCATCACTAGTGCTGTGGAGTCAGGGTTATGTCTGCCACACTTCATGACCTTGACTGTGTGCAGATACAGCCATTCTAAGTGGGTTTGTCTCTCCCCTCCAGTGCACTGTTGTGTTTCAGGATGACACACTCTCATCATCTCCTGCTACATTGCAAATGCTCGATATCTGTGGCCTACATATGTGTGTCATATTGCAGTATCCCAAACTAGGAACATCATGTGTACTGGCATATTCCCTGCCAGTGCAAGCCAAACATGCAGGTGTACAGTGGCACCAGCATTGTACAGATAGGGATGTCATCCCTGGGTTGGGGTGAGGTGTGGATTGTGCAGCACATGCGTCATAACTGCAACTTCCTGGACTTGCCCAACATGGTGCTGGTACATCAGAACACATTCCAACACATGCTTTGGCAATGTCCCACCATTATGCAGGTCATATCTGTATTGAGCCCTGGCTGATGTTGCCTGTGGTACACATAGGTTCATACGTGAGTAACTGGTCTATTGGTCCTGGGGCCTACATGATGTGTGGACATCAGTTTTACAGACAGCAGGTAGCAAGACCTCTTAGAGCAGAACCTGCAGACACAGGCCAAATGCACATTTGGGTAAGGTTACAGCCAACATGAGTAGTGTTGTTGTGTGCATTGTATCTTGCTGGTCTTACAGGGTTTCTGTGTACATGGCATTTTGCATGGAATGTTGTCTGTCTGCATAGCTCTCAACTGTGGGCCTGTCCATATGATACCAAGAGGATTGGCTGTTAGGTTTTGTCTGTGCACCATACAGGTATTGTCCCAGATATATCAGTGGCATTCCGTCTGTTGAGTGCTATCAGTACATGGCTACATCCATTTGTATTTAAATGTCGTATACCTGCATAAGGGTATGCTGCAACAAATCCTGTAACACCAGCAATTTCCAGGGTGTGTAACAGCAATAATGCAAATATTTATATTTTATATATTTTTATATTTATATACTTGTATATTATAAATTAAATTATAAATTTATATATTACATATATTTTTATATTTATATACTTGCTCAGACCTAATAGCAAGTACTAATATACCCTGACACTGATTGCCCAGCAGGGCAAGGCTCTTTATTCACCCCTCACCAACCAAGCAGCTCACCCTACTATTCAGGCATGACCAAAGGGCAACTTCGGGTGCACTCTCCAGTCCAGCTGATGAATCTGGGTATCTTGAGGCAATGTTACAACTGCCTCATGTACACAGACAACCCTCTCCTCCTACCACAAAACACTAACATATGTGAGAGATGCAATTATACAGCCAAACTGGAAGCTAGGCTGTCTCTACCCAAGACTGAAACAGACAGTCAAGAGGAGAAGGTTAACACTTACACCACACCTCCAGCAACACACAGACTTACTAAAACAGCACTGTCAAAAAATACACAAAATCATACTCAGAGGCTCTAAATAAAAACCTGCAAAAGCATCAGAGACCTCTAAAGCAGACACCCAAACAACATGCACTTCCCGTCATAAACCATACAACACATAAAACACAAAATCAGTGTGCCGCACAATCACAGCCCTTAAGGCGAAATAACATACCTAACACACTAGTAATAGGTGACTCTATAGTCAGGCACACTGATGTCCTAGACTCACTAGGCTGGACAAGCAGAAAGTTACTGTTAGCAGCCTGTCGGGAGCCAGAATCTGCCACATAACTCAAGCACTCAGGTCACTCCAGAACAAGTACAAGTATGACTCTGTCATTGTTCATGTTGGTGTGAATGACCTGAGATGTACCTCCCTGGACTACATGAAAAGAGACATGGAAGAGCTCTCTGATCATGCACCCCAAGCTGGTTTGATTCTGACCCTGAGTAGCATCCTACCCTCACTAAGAATGATACCTCAGTATAAAGAAAAAAATTATCAATTTCAACAACTGGCTAAGCTTCTGGTGTCATTCAAAGGGGATCCAGTGTCTGTCAGCCTGGGATGACATGCTCGACAAGCCGCATTGCTTCGCAAAAGATGGCTTGCACCTGTCACCCCTAGGCTTTTGAATACTGGCCAAGGCTCTTGCTGCCCCTATAGTGCCTTTTTTAGGCAAGGCTCAAAAGTCAAACCCACCTCCGTAAACAGCACAATTAACAAAAAACTGAGGGTTATGCTACTCAAGGCCAGGAGTTTAAATCTCAAAATGAGCTCGAAGCACTCCTCAGTATGGAGAACGTCGACATCTGTGCAGTAAATGAAACCTGGTTCAAGGCTCCAGATAGCACCCCAGCACTACCGGGCTACAACTCATACTGCACGTTTCGGCCACAAAACACGGACCGAAACACAAAAGGAGGGGGTGTATCCATATTCATCAAGGATGTCTACCCCTCTAGGTTAGTGGTGCAGCATGATACCTCTGAGATCATCCATGTGCAACTAACATTGGGCAAATCTGCAGTGCATATTGTGGCCTGCTACAGATCACCCTTCATGACCTAGGACCACCACTCCACCTTTCTGGAGACACTGGAAAACATGAAGGTCCTATCGAACACCCTGATATTAGGCGATTTCAATTACCCTACCATTCACTGGGAAAACTACTAGAGTACAAATTCCCAAGCCCAGTGCTTCCTGGAATTCATCAACTCAAATGCCCTTGATCAGCTGGTAAACTCCCCTACCAGAGGTGAAAACATATTGGACCTGGTCATCACCAACATGGGCGACAGGTGTTCCACACCAGAGGTCAACCCGTCACTGGTTAGATCAGACCATAAACTAATCACTTTGGATGTCCACACCCCACCACCACCCCCAACTAAGGAAACCACAGTAAAAAACTTTTCTAAAGCAAACTTCACCATACTTAAGACAGAGGTGGTAAGTTTCACAGCCCCCACGGTAAAGGATAATGCTGCCCAAGATGCAGAAACCTTTACAAATGCACTCTATGAGCACCTACGAGGATGCATGAATCATGCCATCCCTAGCAAAACCAAGACTCACTCCTCTTAAGAGAAGGAAACCAGTTTGGTGGGCCCCTGCAATAAACAGGCTATACAATAGGAGGCAGAAACTAATTCAGAAAAAAAGCAAATCCCAAGAAAAAAAAAGACATCCCTGATCAGTATCAGTAAGAAACTAAGGTCCCTCATGAAATCATCCAAGGTTAACTTTGAAAGAAAAATAGCCAAGGATTCAAAAGATAATCACAAAGCCTTCTTTAGCTGTGTTAAGAATCTAAGTGGCAACTTGCAGATATGCACTGAACTAGTGTAAAATAGCACAAAATATACTGAACCTACTGATATTTACAACATCCTGGCAGATAGATTCAGTGCAAATTTCACCCCCCTCTCTCCTCCAGAAGGGCCCACAACAATACGGGAAAAGTGTAGTGTCCCAAAAATCACAGATGCACAGGTGAAAACAGCCCTTTCAAAAGCCAAAAACACAGCATCAATGGGACCAGATGGTGTCCCAGGCTGTGTCTTGCACAAACTGCAGAATGAACTAACCCCCCACCTAAACACGCTGTTAAACCTCAGCCTCTCCACAGGCTACATGCCCATAGAATGGTGCACAGCAACGGTTATTCCTCTCCGCAAAGGAGGGCCCACAACTGACCCTGGTAACTATCGCCCCATAAGCCTGACTAGCCTGGTCTGCAAGGCTATGGAGTGCATCATCATGGAACTCATTAACAAAGACATTGGGAACACTTGACCCAACCCAGTTCAGCTTGGTTAAGGGCAGATCATGTCTACTAAACCTGGTTGACTTCTTCGAGACAGTCACCAAGGCCATAGATGAGGGAAAGGTGGTTCACACAGCCTACCTTGAACTTGCCAAGGCTTTTGACACCATTCCCAACTCTGATATTACAGAAAAACTCACCAGCCTGAACATAAACCCCTACATCATGAGATGGGTTGCCAACTGGCTTACAGACAGAACTCACATGGTAAGAATAGCAGGCTCCAGGTCCGACTCTAAACCAGTCACAAGTCGTGTCCCACAAGTCTCGATCCTGGGACCCCTACTGTTTGGCATATACTTCTCAGAATTACAGGCAAACACAGGAGGACTATGGCTAACCAAGTTCACTGATGACTTCAAACAGGGAGCCATAATTGACTCTCCGGCTGACACGGACATCCTCCAAAAGGGCCTTACTGAGACAGACACTTGGTATCAAAGTCATGGCCTCAAGCTAAATGCCAAAAAATGCATAGTCATTCCATTTGGGAAAAACAAAACACCCACGAATTACCACATAGGTGGCAGCCCCCTTAATACAGAAGAGGTAATAAGAGATCTGGGGACCCAGGTAGATAGTAATCTCTCAATCATATTGTCAAAGTAGTTAGAAAATCCTTCTATGTGGCCCATCTAATTACTAAAGGGTTCGCATCTAGTAATAAAGAGGTTATAGTGCCCCTCTACTCGTCAGTCACTCATTAGACCCATCATAGAGTACAATGTCCCATTTCGGATGTATCTCACAAAACACTTCCAAAAGCTGGAAAGACAACAAAAGTACATCACCAAGAGAATTACTGACTTCAAACATATGTCCTATGCAGCCCAAATGAAAAAAACTCCAGCTGTACTCAGTGGCATATTGCTTATTCAGAGGTGATCTCTGCCTGACTTACAAAGCCATGTCCAACTCAGAATTGATGGACATGCTCCACCTAAAGAAATTCAAGTCACTGAGTGCCACACGCTCTAGTGAGCTAAACCTTGCCACAACAATAAATAGAACATGCTGGAGGGATAGATCCCTGTCACAGAGACTCCCCATGCTTTGGAACAAAATTACTAACTACATTAAGCAGAGCCCCTCACTAACACTCTTCAAGAGAAGACTTGATGAGTGGATGGGTAACAGAAAATACACCCCTGGGATCACTTCATTGGCTCTGCTTGACAGAGGATCAGTTAATTAATCAGTGGGAAGCTGAAAGCCTACACACTCTGGCTAGGCTTATAAATGTCCTCAGGCAGATAACCTAGTACCTACCTATGAACCTATATGGCCCTATGTTCCTGCCTCTGTCCTCCACATATATGCCAGTCTTTGTCCTGCTGTGATACAGAAAGGGGTTGTTAGGTAATGGACTATCATTATTTATTGCTAGCATTACTGCTGTCATCCTAGTCATGTCATGGACTCCCACACCAACTACTGGGCAAAGTTTATATATTTATATATATATATATATATATATATATATATATATATATATATATATATATATATATACTGGACAACACATATGTGCCCTTGTACATTCCAGAGGTCAGTGTGTGGTACACAGTGTTCCTTGCCCTTGTACAGCCTTTTATGGGAGGGGGGTCAATGCCATTAACCTAGGCTGTGACACCTTTTCAGGGATATAAGTGTTAAGACAAGGGTCATTCAGTGTGATACTGAGATGTTAGGTTAAGCAATGTTATGTATGAGATACTGTACCACAAGTGCTACATTTCCCCCTAGGGCTTGACTACAGGGTGAAATTGGAGGCTGCTGAACTACATCTGTAATTGTTGATTGTTACTTCTCTTGAAGGCAAATCCTGTGTCTATTGTTGTACTAATTGAAAGCCTTGGCCTGGACAGCATAGTATGGTATATATCCACATAGCTTGCATCTACTGTTTTGTGTGGGCCTTGCATTCATCACTGATTACATATTTCAAAAATTATGTGGTGTAAGTACTGGCATACATTATTGTATAGTACACGAAGAAAGGTTATCTGTGTATGCATACCTGTGTCGTGTCATGTTCTTTGAATTGTGGGTGGGTATATGTTTAATGTAAGTATTCTCATTTGTGGGAATGATTGCCACACTACACATTTCACAGGTGGCAGTTACAGGGCTTGTGGCTGAGGGATATATTTTGCACCCAGTACTTCCACACTACTGCTACATATGTATGGCTACTAATATCTTTTGTCTGTGTATATGTGTATGTACCTATATATATCTCATGTAACTGTATCTATATATATGTATCTATATATATATATATATATATATGTATCTATATATATATATATATACACACATATGAACATATTTATTTATATACAATTGATGTTATATGATTATTTGTGAGTCATATATATATATATATATATATATATATATATATATATATATATATATATATATATATATATATGTGCAGCTGTTTTTCTGTCTACATTTACAGATATATATCTGACCATATGTCCATGCATGTTCGGCTCATATTTTTGCCTGTACCTCATTCTCTTGGCAATTGACATGGATGATCGCAGCACTGAAGTCAGTAACTAGTGCCGACACTTTTGTGTTTCAGACTTCATCTCCTTCTGCATATATGTTCTAGTACATATAACTGTGTAACTAGAAACATTTTAAGTGTATTAGAGCAGTAGTTGACATATATTCATATTTGTACCCACATTGTAGCACACTTTGTCCAGACTTCTTGCATTAACTGGTTGTGTGGTATGATATTACTACATTTCCTGTACTATTGACTGATTGTGCTGGATGATATGTTTGTGAAAACATCAGAGTTTTGTATATCTGCCATGGTTAAAATCACTTTGTGTATGGAGTGCAGGGTCCTGGGTTTGAGCCTTGCAGAGGCAGTTTATTTTGTTGCTGGGTAGAACACAGGCCATTGGATACAGAGTGATTAAAGCACTTTAAAGCAGTTGTAAGCAGGTTTGCGTGGAGCTAAGCACTGCCAACTGCCGGTTACAGTTTCTTATACTCTGTTAGCTTCTGGGCGGCCACAGTGGTGCAGCGGTTAGTGTTGTCACCTCACAGCAAGAGGTTCCCTGGTTTGATCCTTGGCTGGGTTGCCTTCTGTGCAAAGTCTGCATGTCCTCTCTGTGTTCGCTTGGGTTTCCTCTGGGTGCTCCGATTTCCTCCCACATTCCCAAGACATGCTGAAGGTAGATTGGACACACTAAATTGGCCCTAGGTGAGAGTGCGTTTGTGTGCACGTGTTTGCCTTCTGTGGAAGGTTGGGCACCAGGCTGGCAACTCAACACTGTAAAACTCCACTTCCGATCATCTGCAGACAGGTGATCTGCTGTGGCGACCCCTACCCAGGAAAAGCTGAAAGAAGAAGAAGATACTCTGTTAGCTTCTAAATTGCTTAACCTGTGTAGGCAATGCTTACCCCCGTGCAAACAGGCTGAAACCCACTTACTGCTGCTTAAAAGTGCCTACTCCCGCTTACCCCTGTGCTAATTTCTTTAAAAGAAAAGAAAAAGGGGTGATAGGAAAGTGGTGAAAAAGGGGCACAAAGAGGGAAAGACAGTAGGCAAGATAGCTAGGGATGTGCAGGACGGGTGTAGGGAAGGTCCATAGCTGCCCATTTCTTCTACAGCAACAGCTGTGCATATGCAATGAATTTGGAGGTAGATTTGAACACTTCAACCCCTGGGAAAGGGGTGAGGACAACAATAATATGTTGTGATGCCAATTAGACTAGATTACTTGTGTCCAGTGGACATGTGTGCAAAATGGACAGCTATTTATGGGGTGTGATTTGTTTTTTTTGGGGAACAGATTGGCCTTTTTTTTTTTTTTTTTTTAAAGGTGAGAGTGGGATATTGGGGAAGGAGAGTAGGTATGCTCAGGGAGGATAAGTTGGGTAGGATAACAGACAAGACAGCATACAGGGGTGGTATATGATAAGTGCGGGGGTAACAACTTGGATGGGGAGGTGTATTTGGAAGTCGCAAGCCCATGAGCCCCCATATGTAAACAGTGGGACTAATTGCACCACTCGGCCCTCAAGCTGGCGTAGTCGGTCTCGAAACTCCATATCGAGCTCCCTACTCACCACGGCCCTGACCTGATGATGGGTGACATGTTCCTCTCTGCGCCCGCTCCCGGGGGGGGGTGATCCCCATCCCTTGTGGTGGTTCCACCCAAAGGTGGCGCAGGGCCAACAGAGGAGGAGGTCCCAGGCTGGGCCCCAGACATGCTAGTGCCCAGTGCCACGGCCAGCTGAAGTGGGACAGGTGGGTCCGCTGCGACCAGCCTTCCCATATGTGCTGTGTTGTAGCAGGTTTATGACAGATATGGGTTAGTAATAGTCAACAGCATTCGGGATTAGTTATAACAGCATGCATAGGTATTCCCAATAACCCAAAACACCAGATTTAAAACAATTGCAGGGCAAGGAGAATACATGCATATATGGAACAACAGTGGCCATTACAACAGCATGCAGGTTTCATTGATGGCAACAAGCCACCAATATGGGTGTATTTTAACATGACACATGCATAGAAACATATGTGAATATTTATAAACCATTAGGAACATATGTCCCAACATAAGTTTGGAGTCTACACATACCGACTGAGGTGTGTCATTGGGTTATTTTTCACATATGGTAGGGGTGAGAGAGCGATTCAATTAACAACTAATATATCCTTGTAGTTTTCAAAACATTCTTAGTGACTGCAGTGATCTTTCCCTTACATGTATTATTACACTACCCAATGGCCTTATATTGTACACTGGTATGTTTATAGATTATTATATACGTGACCTGTGTCTTACATACAGGCGTGACAAGATGCAGGTGTTAATGCAACATATGTTGAGAATTGCTCTCGTACACTTTGGGTGATGTGCTAGAATGACATGTTTGTTTTCATATGCATTCTCTGAGTATGTACACGTCTATCAGTTATATGTCATTAACAGCTACCTACATTTCTTGGATTATCACACTGATTTTTCAGGGGAACAGGGTACCAGGCTGGTTATGTGGGCCATTTATCTGGACATGCTGGACAGATTGGAGCAGTTGTGGGGTATGAATATGCATACAACTTTCTGTTTGAACTTTCTAGCAAATTCTATACAGTTGTTGGGTGTAATTATGCATACAGCTTTCAATCTGAACATTGTAACAAAATCTGTACAGTTGTGGAGTGTGATTATGCATGCAACTTACTAGCACTCCCGGGATTCAAACCCCTGCTGTGTGTGACAAATAAAATTACAGTTAGCATCCCAGTACACTGTGCTATCAGGAAATTGATGTGAAGCTTTCTACTGTTTTCTGTGCAGGTTTCCTCAGTTGTACAATATGACTGACCTCTTGGCACTTCCAACATTGTTATACAGAACTTCATACACATTTTATCTGCATACCACAGTGTGGGTAGCACTGCTTAAAACAACAGTGCTATTTATAGTATGCAACAGTTCAACAATACATGAAAGAAGAGTAAACAGAAGCACTCCAGGGGTTATACCTTTATTCACAGAATATCACAGAATATTACACATTTATTTCTACTGGTACGACACTTTGTAAGGCTCTTCTATTTATTTGTTATGACAGTACATGCTGAATGATTACTAACCTGCCCCACGATGCAGCCTTTGCAACCTAGCATCATGGGCTTGCTGGTTCGCAGCCCGCTCATCTGCAACTGTCAGAGAAATGCAGTGATATTTAGCCATACCTGTCCATAGTAAACACAAGCTAGGCAATTATTAACTACTTAGTAGAATGGGAAAAATGGCACAAAACTAAAACTTAATCTGCACTACAAACCTATCGGGAACTTAGAAATACAGCCAATAAACCAATTAAGCAAGACAAAATTATTACTCAGAAATTTAAACTAAGCATCGCAATAACCCACAAAAATTCTAGTCAGCAATAAATAACATTCTCCTGCCAGGCAAAGTCAGCGCACACACACACATCCTCATTACCAGTGATAATGTTGACAATGTCTCTACCCAATTCAGTACATACTTTACTGAGACTAGCTTAGCCCTGTCCAAAGTCAACCCCCTTCTCCTATCACAACCACTTCTGTGCCACCCAAAAACAGAATAACCTTTATCCTGCAACCTGTTTCTACTGATACAATCAAGACTGCTTAAGAAACTAAAACCCACCACACCAGCTGCAGACAAATTACCTGCTGATCTCCCAAAACTAGTGGCCGAAGGTATTGTCTACCCAGTATCCATTATTATCAATAGATCCATAGCAGAACATAAAGTCCCAACCTTCTGGAAAACCTCTCACATTATACCACTTCATAAGGGAGGCTTATCAACAGATCTGTCAAACTACCGCCTATCACAATTTTATCACCACTGTCTAAGATACTAGAGAGAATCGTTCACAAATTACTGACTACCTTCATACTAACAAACTACTAACCAATACTCCATCCATATCACAGTGCTACCACAGCACTAATGACATTTGCTAATACTGTCAACCTTCACAGCAATAACAGTAATTATGTATCTTCTATCTTCCTAGACCTATCAAAAGCCTTTGATATGGTCTCACATAAAAGCTTCTAAATGTACTCACCAAACTAAACTTATGCTAGTCTACCTTTGCCTGGTTCCAGGATTTCTTATCAGGACATCAGGAAGCAGTACATTGGCAACAGTCTCTATCATCCCTTCTCTCAGTGACCCTAGAAGTTCCACAAGGCTCAGTTTTAGGCCCTTTACTCTTCCCATTATTTACAATCTACGTACCTCTACTCCACAGGCCACACTCATACAATATGCAGACGATTCGACAGTGATATGCACTGCTACTAACATGCATGAACTTCAAACACTAGCTCAAAACACATTCCTATCAATAGAGATGTGGCTAACAAACTCCCAATTAATTCTAACCCCCCCCCAAAAAAAATTAAACTCTTGATTTTCCAACGCACAAAATCAATAGTAGCCAATACTACATGTCATTAAATAACACCATCATCACCCCATCACCACTTACCAAATTACTAGGAGTGGAAATAGATTCCAACATGAAATTTGACATTCACGTATCTGAAACAGTAAAAAAGTACACAAAAAACTTGGAATTATATATAGGAACAAACACTACTTCACAAAAAACAGTAAAACCTCTATTGCTCTATCTCACTTGATCTCTAACCTATTCTATGCATCTCCCATATTCACAAATCTAAGAAAAATGGAGTTAGCAAAACTGAAATCCTGTTACAAGGTTGCTAGATATGCTGCTAACTCACCATCTCGATCCCACCACTGTATAGCACTTAAACAATTCAACTGGCTTGAACTCCCCCATCTCCTTCTCCTTAACCAGTTAACTACACCCCATAAACTATTCTACCAACCTGAGAAAATGCCCTACAAACATTACTACAACCATATTCCTCTGCCAGAACTCTACGCTCCACCAACAAACCCCTCATTCAAATCAGTACTGCCAGTAACTTAGCTGGAGAATCCCTTTTCTCAAATTATATTAGCAAAATCTGGAATGAACTATTGCAAGACATTATATATCCAGCCCTGTCACAATTTAAAAAAAACACTAAAACATCACTTATCAAGCAAATGGCTTTGCCTTTGCTCTACTCCTGACTAAACCATCCTTCTCTGACAATACTAATACCTCTCCTGCTTTGATACTAATACTACTCTTACTCTGATGCCAGACAAGAACAATTAACCCGCAAATTGCCAAGTCTTGCACAAGGTTTTAAACCTCTCTCGTTTCTCTACTCTGTGCCATACTTTATCTCTATAATCCCTTATAGGTATAGTATAAGTTCTCATTATGTGTTAGCTGTGCTTTATTTCACTATATTTTGTATAATTAACGTGAATTAACTAATAGATGGGCTGTTGAATGTCAGCTAAAAGATAGGCTAGTGATTGTCTAACACTGTTATCTACTTCATGTATCACTCTGTGTTCTGAACTACATTCTTGTATTGTTATACTGTACTTTCTATGTGGAGCTTTTTCTCCGCAGGCCTCCACTGTAAAAGGTCATGTGTCCAGTCAGCCTTTCCTGGTAAACAAATGTAAAATAAAAATAAATAAATTTAGCAGCTGACTAAGTAGGAGTTGACCAAATTTATCTGACTAATTATCTATTGCTCAGCAATCTGTCCTGTATGTTCGTGTGTGTGTGTGTAATTTTTAATGTTTTTAACACACACCACACGCACGCACACATATATTACAAATATAGAGAAGAGTTGAGGTAGACTGGAGGGTAATGGGTGCATTGTTGATTAAATGTAATTTTAGTAGAGAACGGAACTTGGAATAAGAAGATGAGTCTTTAGTTTCAGGTGAGACGGACTCCCACAGTTTGAGATCAGGAGCTGGGAAAGAATGATCGGAGATATGTAGCTTGGACTGTGGGACTTGTGTTTTAGGGCCTGAGTGGTTCATGTTTCTTGGGTCGTATGTCGAGATGTGTCTTATTAGTTTTTAGTTTAAAGGAGGAATGTAATTTCATGTACGAGTTTGACAAGTTATCCTAGGAACAGGTCTGCTCTTTAGTTAGCTAGGAGCTAGTTTACATTTTTAGTGTTATACAGGGGTGTCCCTGTGTTGGGTAGTGTGCAGTAAATCTGTATATTTTTTGTTTTCTAGCATTTGAGTATCAGTGGAGTTTTTAGTAGAGAATGCTGATATCAGATGGAGACTAAATTTGAGTTGACAGAGTAAGATTCCTTTCCCTATTGCAGATATGGTGGAAAGTATGAGAAAAGGGGATATTATTTTGCCTAGAAAAGTAGGGTGTTTATTTTTGTGTATTATCAAGATGCAAATGGAAGACGAGTGAGGGATCTAATCAAAGACCAAGATACTTGAAAGGGGATACTTGTTCTAAAGAATGGTTGTAGTGATCATAGATTGCTAAATTTCTCTTGGATCTGCTGGGGGTTTTTTTAACACCAAAAAGCACAGATTTAGTTTCGAATGTATTTTGTTTGAGGTTTTTAGTAGACTGAAGGCAGAATAAAGATCTTGCTGTAAGGTAGTTAGGGAATGGCTGGAGTGGGAGAGGACCACATCATCTGCATATAGGAGGAGAGGAAGACAAGAAGAAGTTTATTGATGTGCATATAGAAAAGAAGGCTGGCAAGAATAGATCCTTGAAGTACATGTTTGAGTAGTGGAGAAGGGTGCAGGAGTTATGGCAGTTAGATAACGTTGAAACCAAGGATGGCATCAGGACTAATGTCTAATTCTGAAATATGGATTATAAGAGAAGAGTGATTGACTAAGTCAAAGGATCTGTTGAGATCTATAAAAAATTCTACCAGAGACCATAATAATTTCATTCATCAGAGACCAAATGGCTGTGGCTGTGCTCCTCACTGACCAGAAGCCATAATGTTTTTTGGAGAGAAGGTCTTATTTAGTAATATATTCTGTGAGTTAAAGGTAGACCTTTTTCTCCAAGATTTTGCACATAATTGGAAAGATGTAAATCATATGATTGTGTGGGTTATTCTAGTAAAGGAATGATCTCTTGGGGCAGAAGTAATAGAGGAAGATATTGTAGAGATGATTGCAGCACATTTGGGGAGGTTACTAAAGTGTATGTGGAAATCATCTGCAGACAACCTGATGGAAGTGCTTGTGGAAGTGTGAGGTATGTTGCATCCTGTGAGGTTACGGACTTCTTTCCCAAATTTCTTACTGCTGTATTTGAGTGTTTTGAAGGTGTATCATGGAAAGACTTTTGCTTTTTCTAATGGATTTTTGGCTGGGTTCCTTAGATGTGTATACTGCTCTCTGTTTTATGGAATCTGATTAGATTTCCAGGAGTACCAAGATTCATCCCAGAGTTTGAGGAGGAATTTTAACTCATGGGTTAGCCACTTTATTGATTTGGAGTTAGAAAGTCTACAGATTAAGGAAATATGTCTGTCTCCTCAATCTTTGCTATATCATTGAAAAACCAAGTTATAGAAAGGTTTTTAATGATGACTGGTGTACTGAGTTGTAAGATAGCTGATCTTTATTATAGGTTTAATATGTCGAAGGCATAAGTAACCAAATTAAATATTAATCATAGAGTCACAGGATCTTCTTAAATCAACAGGCAAAAGAATCTTTAAAACTACTAAGCATTCTAAGCGACTTAAGGAAATATAGGTATTAATTAGATAACTGAATGTGTTATAGGAGTTGTAGTTGTGTCCCCCACAGATTAGCAATTCCAGTATAATACTGGATTCAGGAATGCTGACTTTACATTTCTTTAGCTCAGTTATTCAGTGATATATTGAAGATGTATTAATAAGTGAGAAGGCTTACTGCTTTGCCGACCCTATGTTCCTTGTTTTCTTGCTAAATGTGAAATTATTCTATGTCAGATTTCTTTAAACCATCTTTCCAGAAAGTTTCTTGTTCCCACTATTCTTCTGACTGGTTGGTATCACTTTAATGTAAATAACATGCGAGGCTGGCAAGGCTGTCATCCTATTATTTACTCATGTTTTAGTATGCATATTCTTAAATTTTAAAATGCATTTTACACTACTGCCATCTGTTGCTATACATCTATTAACATTATTTCTTAATGCTTATTCGCTGTTGTCTTTGATGTAATATATTGTATGACAGTGTACCGTTTGTATTTGCCATATTAAGTAACAACTGTCTTTTGACAGCTTTATGTCTGCTCTAGATTGTTTTGTTTTAAAATCTGTTATATGTATTTATATGCTGTGATGAAAATAACAGAGCTTGTCCCTTTAGGTCTCTGCTGAAAATAGAGTATGGCATAATTTAATTAATTTGCATTTGCCAATCAAAAAATAAAGTAGACTTTCAGAAGAAGACTAGAAAATGGTACATCCAATCAACATCCATATCCTATGTAGAAATTCATGGCACAAAAAGTTCTGTTACCTTGTTGCTTAATCTGTATCTTAAAGGAGAGCACTGTACTGGATAAAATGAATACAATGTATAGAAAGAGATAAAGTAGTCTATTTTTTATTCTTGTAGCATGTTGCCCCCCTCCCTTAAAAAAAGTACTATAAGTAGAATCATATATTGTGTTAGTGGTATGAAAGTAGGTAATACTGTGCTGTGCAGTATGTGTTTTCATGAATATCTGAGAAAGGGTAATTACGGAACATAGGTTTCAGGGAGCAAAATGTTCTTGCTGCACTGAAATATGATTAAGACAACTCAAGCACCTTATATTGTGCATGACTGATATTAATAAGTTTCTATAAAGGCTTCAGCTGAGTGGGTCAGGTGAGGGTCAGTTGGAGAGAAAGATGGACGTAATAGTTTCAGAACTGTGGATGAATGGCATTCCCTATTTCTTGTCTACCCTGAGACTGAGACGAAGAATCAGGTACCTGATTGTGCAAGCAACCAGGAGCAGTACAAGTTAGTGCTTGATATTTAGAAGCACGAATGGCCCTGCCCTAACACAGGTATACAGGTATACACCTCCTCCCTCCCCAAAAGTAAAAAATTGTAGGGCAAAAAATGAGTGACCTTTTAACAAGCTTGATACAACTTGCAATATCTTCCTCATAGAACTGTCTCAAGAGTACTATCATTCACCTCCCACCCAGTGCACAATATTCACAAACCAGCAACAATTCCGTATGAGCAAGCAAATTCTGCACAATTCAGAATAATTAAAAATTCAGTCATTAACAGATTACAGCAGCTGGAGAATGTAACAGAAAGTATGTTTGCACTTGAAAAGGTAAACAGAGGCCTACTGCAAATAAATAAGTCAACGTGTCAGTTCCATGATTTATGTTATGTGTCAGAAAATACAGCAATTTAAACAGCAGGCATTGCAAGTAGACCAGAATAATATTAGCATTTTGTTTGCCAGAAGAAATTAAACTTTACCAGCGAGAGAACTGGCAGCAGTAACTAGTAACTAGCATATTTTGAGTGCAGGAAGTCAGTTTGTATATGGAAGCATGGCAGGTGTATGTTTTGCATTTCAGAAGTTCCATGTAAATTAAGTATGTTTACAGAAGGTAAAAAGAAAATTCCATGTTCTGTAATGTAACGCCAGTTTCCACAACATATTCTCTGTATATCATGTGTTTTTCTAGTTCATAGTCAAAAAAGGCATTCAAATGAAATAATCCATTCCGTTCCATTTTAGATTCCTTTTTATTCTCTTCAAGACTTCATCCTTATTAATGAAAAGCTTTAATGTGTTTTTTTGCTTGGGCTATGAAGTGACAGTAAAAAACTAGTACAGAAAATAACTTTTGTTACTGTATAGCCTCCTCGCCCATCTGGTTGAGAACTTAACAAGCTTTTAATGTTGCCAGAAATAGCAATTTGAAGTCTAGATGGTTAATGGCTTGGCAGCAATGTTTGGCACAAGAGATCAGAAAAGGGGAGCTAAATATTAAAGAAATCCTATTAATTTTACTTACCATAGGCTTCAGATTTACTCTTCTGTAACGGCACAAACGTCACAATTATTACATACAGTGCAAAGATAATTTGACTTTTGGATCTGTTGTATTATTAGAAGTGAAAAGAATATGATGTATAGTAGAACCGTCACTTGAATATGTGAAAGTGGATCCTCATCATAGATTATTTATAAAGCTAACCCTAAAATATGATTGTTATTGGCTAGCTAATTGGAATTTTTTAGTAGCAGAAAACTATATAGCTGCCAGCACACACACACACACACAAAAAGATCAATATAACTGAGTAGATTTCTAGTCAGGTATCAAATTCAAACAGTGATTTACTTTAAAGAAAATATTACTTTACCTCCACTTTCATGTGAAAAGCATCCTTGCAAAGTTAGTGCACATGTACTAGGAGGCATTAGAGAAATACTCTAATGATCAACACTGGCATTACACGTGGTAAATGAAAGTTATATGTCTGCATACAGAGTCTATACGAGTCATATTTACTGGTGCCTGCTGTTAATCACATAATAATTAATAGTTGCTGCAGTGAATAATAGTAAGAACCAATTCAGTCTTTATAGCAACAGAAGGAAATGTTATGTGCACTTGGAGTAAATGAGATGAACATTTTGCTTTCTTACAGGAACTTGTTTAATGGCCAGATGCAGAAGTTTGCAGGTAAATACTAGATAATCAGTCTGTAGACTATAATATGCCCAGACAACATAAACCAGTAACAGTGACCAAAGGTGAAAATCAGACCCAGTACCTTGTGTCAGTGTGATGAGCACTTTTACCAGGTCAATATCACATAGTCGAAGTTACGTAACTTCAAACACCTAATGGTCCAACCATTATGTTCGAAGTTGCATAACTTAGACTACCTAAAAAAAAAAAAAAACCACAACGGACAACAAAAGCCCCCCTACACCCCCACTACTTAAATATACCAAACTCCGAGATCGCACCACATTGAAGTGAATGGAAACCTGTGCCTACAGAGATTTCCATTCACACGCTCAAACATATGGTCTCGACCATATGTGGTTCGAACTTGTAAAAGTTCGATGACGTGATAGGAACCCCCTTTACCATTATGCCAGCTCACAGCTCCAAGACACATATGAGGCAAATGTTTACTCAAGCCTGCACAGCTACTGACCACCTTCTAGTTCCTAGGTTCCATCCCTATAGCCCTTCCTCACTTGGTAGTAACTGTATAGTTTACTGGCTGGCCAAAGGCTACAGCCTTCCCCATTTGTGTCAGATGTGTTGTACAGAAATAAGGGAGCCTTAGTATGTTACCTTGGTAGTTTACAGGGATTTTCTTTCTTGCCATACTGCAGTCTGGTATTTAAACATGCAGTGACGCCACCTACTTTGCATGCAGTGCAGGGGGTCTGCTTGAGAGTCCTGCTGTTCTGTAGCCCTGATGGTTATCGCCATGGTTTGCACTATAATTTAGCAGTAGCTGGTCACCATGATTATCTGCTACATAGGCGTGTTCCCTTCCACCTACTTAAAACTGTCCATTTCCCACTAGCTTTCCCGCTGCTTAGACTACCAGTCAGACCTTATTGCTTGTAAGGGAATTCCAGCCTCTGTGACATGGGGACAGTCAGCAAATGAAGAGTTATGCTATGGCTGGAAGGACTCTGTTTGGAGTATACAAATCAAACAGCATCAGCAAATTTATATAGTTATACAGTTGTATTTTTAAAGTTTTCATTACTGCAGTTTGAGCATATTGTATACCAATAAAGAGCATAAATTAACCAACTAATATGGCTATAATTGCAGTGATGATGCAAGTTCGCTGTAACTGGTCAGTTATTGGCAGTGTACCTTCTCCCTTGTTGGGCTGCTTTTTAATAATCATGTATTATGGCCCTACTTATTTTGCAGAGCAAACTGCATTTCAGTAATCAAGAAATGGAGAATGCCATACTGTTCAGAATGAGGAGCAGATGAAGAATTTCCACTATTATGACTATTATAAATCGAAATACAAAGAGGGTGTAAAACCAGTGATAGTAGAAAACACTTGTGCACCTGCAACAGCAAATAAAAACATCTGTCACCTGGGCTGAGAATTAAAGCATGTAGACAACATAAAGCCAGTATTACAGGTTTGTGCAGTGAATTATTTACATATGTGAAGTGTAGCTACTGTAGGTTCAGACAGAAACATTAGTTGAGAAATACACGACTTATTAGAAATGCAGCATCAGCCCTGTATAGTATATAGACTCCGACTGTGGATGTGGTACAAGTCTGTGTGAAGGCAAGAGAACAACTCTTAAGGCTGTAAAGTAAAATATACAAAATATATGAAGTAAGATAAGTGGCGTGGGAGGGGTGTGATATGTCCAACAATATATTCTGAATATTCATGTTATGTAAAGTGGATATAAATCCAGTGATGGCAGGTGGGGGGGGGGGGTGCTACAGTGGGCATAATAGAATGTGAAGTGGTTATAAAACTAGTGACAGTAAAAAGGTATAGGTTAGTGTGGCAGCAGCTTAGAATACTTCTTTTCCAGTGTAAAATAACTTACTGAGCAAAAGACACATTAACAAACAATGAATATTCTTTATCATTTAATATACCTGTTTAACCCCGTATAGCCCTATTATTTGACAGACCACATTTGTGCAGCAAACTTGAGAGAAACATAATCTAAAACTGATGACATCATGTAAACAAAAATAAGCCATAAATAATGACATTTTGCAAGGAAAATAAAAAAATGTAACCTTATAAAATTAGTTTAAGAACTGAATTGTAAATATGCATGCAACTCCAAATGCAAATGTTTATTTGTGTACAATGGCTTAAATATATGTTTAATAGAAAAACATTATTGCACATCATTTATTGATTTCAATTCATCTGGTGTGTGTGTAAAATTAGTTATTTAACAGTGTATAGTAAGGATAAAATACAACACATTGCTTATACTACTGTGTATCATACAGAAGTTTGCATCTGTCTGGATTACAGCAATGATAACACAAAATATAGGTTTTTAGATTATCAGGAGAAGATCTCTTACAGCAAAAAAATTCACTTGGTCAAGTTAAAAATTTTACTAGTACTGCATATTCTGGCTGCTTTATTTTGCCTATGACATTCAAATGCATAGAATCATAATGCAGGTCTTCCTGCCCACAAGAAGCCAGGCCTCAGTGCAAGCTGAATATGACATAGGCAGCGTTAGTAGATGTTCATCATACAGTTCATTGTTATAATAATGGCTCCTGAACTTCCTGAAAAGAAAGTCAGGTGGCCATCCTGATTTCCGGTGATTTTCACCCTTCCCCCTCCTGACTGGGCAGATGCCCTCCCATCTGGATTTGAGGATACCCATGGTATAAGAGGAAAGTCATCCAGTGCTATCACCAGTTCTTTTTCATCACAGTTCACTCAAGACTGACAGCATTGTTTTTGCATTATCACTCCATTGGTGCAGCCTGACTTCCAGAATTCAAATACGTACCCCAATAGGAAAGGTCTCTGATATATAGTCTACCATTGTTAGTATGTTAGCCTGTTTTAGCTTTTGGAAATCAGGGCTCAATGTCAGATGCTGGAGAAAAAGTTAACTATTGTGTTGGCTTTAGGAAACAAATCCCCCATAAAGGTTTCCAAGTGAATGTTTATTTTGTCTGAAACCTTGGTGCAGCATATCTAAATATCACAATTGTGCCAAATTTCAGCAGAGGACAAGTCAGAAGTAATGTATCTGGTCTTAGACTGCAGTGGCTTTAGACAGGTCCTCTGCTGATGTCCTGCAAAAAAGAAAATGGTTTTGGAGAAGTTCTCCATAGATAAGAAATATGACAGATTGAGGGCAATGCACAGAAGTCTTGAAAGCCTCCCTGAGCTCAAGGGAAACGGACTTGATGAGGTGCCTTTGCAGACCCTGACTCTAGCATCTGGTTGTACCCAAGCCTCTGGTGTGACCCCTCCAGTGGCCATTATGCTGTCAGATGTAGGAACATTCTCTGAGCTAAATCCTGTCTCTTGCTGCTCAGCCCAGAGGCCTTCCAGAAAGCCTCTGGTTCTAACATCTGGATCATAATTAGAGAGGGTGGGGGAAGAATCCTATCATTGTTAGTCCATGATGATGTACTCAAGTGAGATGTCAGGCATCTACCCATGACCAAGTCCTTTAAGGTGGTTCCCACCTCCATGCCTAGAGCAATTCAGTGCAAGTCAAAATGAATGTCTGTTGGCTTGCCACAGTCTGTACTGAGTGGGCCCCATTTCCCTTCTCCAATTCAGCCTTCCTCTCAGGAGTTATTTGGGTTGGCCTAGGACTGTATACAATTTCTGAGAACCAAAAGCCAATCACTGAAGAACAGTGAAAGTTATGGGGTTCCCTCACTGAAAAGGAAAAGAGAAACCATGTCCCCTGAGGATTTTGATAACTCTGACACAGAGACAGTTGGCCTGTGTAAACCAAATGTCCTTTCCCTCTCTTTGACCTGACATTGAGGGTGCCTTATCATCTTCCCCTCTGTCTCATAAGTGCCTTCATAATCTTGGATAGGATGCATACAATATCATAAACTGAAATCATTACTGTTAGTTTATGTAGCTTTGCTTTTGAAATCAAAATGTCATTAAATAGTGACTAAAAAGACAGCAATATATATTTAACTTGTGTACAAAACATAAACTTTTCATATTTTCTCTGTGGCAAATTAATAAACAACACCATAAATATGTCTCCTTTGCTCTACAGTACTAAACTGAGATAGTGAAATTGTCTGATATTTGGTTCTAGTACTTCAAAATGTTCAACAGTAGTGGACAACACCACTCTCTCCCCCTTGTTAAGCAAATAAAGTTCCATACTTCATCAACTAATATAAACAGTAGGACCTGTTCCAGAAATATGAGCCCAGTCTCCTTTAACTCCATTTGCATACTTCAAACAACAAATCAGATTGCTTTGCAAATATATTTGGTAGTTTATCAAGCAATCAAATATATGCAATGTCATTCAAGTACAAATCTGAGTAAAGGAAGTACCATGTGATGGAGCCATCAGCATCAGGTTTTTGTCTGTACTTTTATTTATAGTTAACCTGCAGAAACAGTCATCTCACAAAAGACTGCAAGAAGCCCAAACTATGAATTACACGGATTCCTACAGGTGGCAGAATTGGAACATTAACTTATACTCTTCCATTTTAATATGTCTGACAAAATGTCATTCTAGAGATTGTCCATCAATGTAGCATGAGAGCCTTTGTTTTTTTTTCTTTATGACTTGTTATTGTATTCCAAAAATCATTTGTAATAATACCAAGTTCAGAACTGCCTTCTTAATCAAGGGGAGACATCTCAGTGCATATTCAAAATGGCAAACACCTTCAAAATTTATTACTAGCCTCAACATTCCTCACTTTGCATTTTCAAAAGGAAATTTTTGTAGAGTTTTGAACCTCCTTTTCTGGATAAAATCCATTCCACAAAGTCATGGCTAGTTCATAGGTTCATAGGTACATACTAGGCTATCTGCCCTAGGGCATTTACAAGCCTAGCCAGAGTGTGTTTGGCTTTCGCCACCCATTTTAAAATGAATTTTGCTATGCCCTTTTTCGAGGTTAGTATACTGTGCATCTGTCTAACAGTGACACAAAAGTGATACCCGGAGTAAATCTACGATCTCCCATCCACTCATCAAGATTCCTCTTGAGAGTCAATGAGGGACTCTGCCTAACCTGGACTGGGATTTTATTCCAGAGTGAAGGGAGCCTCTGGGTTATGAATCTGTCCCTCCAGCATGTCCTATTTATTTCAGTGCTGAGGTTCAAGTCTCTCAAGCGCGTAGCTCGATGGGATTTGGATTTTCTGAGGTGCAGTATGTCCATTAATTCCGGGTTGGACATGGCTTTATACGTCAGGCACAGATCGCCTCTGAGCAGGCGGTATGGCACTGAGTTGAGCTGGAGTTTCTTTAACCGGGCAGCATATGGCATCTGTTTGAGCCCTTTTGATCCTCTTGGTGAGGTACTTTTGGGGTCTTTCCAGTTGCTGCAGGTACATCCCAAAAGGGGCATTGTACTCAATTATGGGCCTGATGAGGGATGAGTAAAGAGGCATGATGACCTCCCCTGATCTAGATGTGAATCCCTTCATGATTAGGTGGGCTATATAAAATGATTTTCTAACCACTTTGGCCACATGGTTGTCGAATGAGAGATTGCTATCAACTTGGGTCCCTAGGTCCCTAATTACTTCTTCCGTACTTAATGGATTGCCATCTATGTGGTAATTTGTATGCACTTTGTTTTTGCCAAAGGGGATGACTATACACTTTTTGGCGTTTAGCTTGAGACCATGGCTCTGGCACCAGTTGTCTGTTGCTATGAGGCTCTTTTGTAGGATGCTTGTGTCGGCTGGAGAGTCGATTATGGCACCCAGTTTGCAGTCATCTGCGAACTTGGTCAGCCACAGTCCTTCCATGTTGGCCTGTACCTCCAAGAAATATATACCGAACAAGAGAGGTCCCAGGACTGAGCCTTGTGGGATGCCACTTATAACTGGTTTGGAGTCTGACATGGCTCCAGCAATTCTAACCATGTGGGTTCTGTCCTTGAGCCAGTTTGCAACCCATCTAGTGACATAGGGGTTTATATTTAAGCTGGTGAGCTTATCTATGATGCCCGAGTGGGGTATTGTATCAAAGGCTTTTGCGAGGTCCAGGTAGGCTGTGTGGACCACCTTCTCCTCGTCAATGGCCTTGGTGACTGTTTCAAAGAAATGGACCAGGTTTAAGAGGCAGGATCTGCCCTTAACAAAGCCGAACTGGGTAGGATCCAGTGTCTGTAGGTCCCCAATATTTTTATTTATGAGGTCCATGATGATCCTTTCCATAGCTTTGCAGACCAAGCTAGTCAGGCTTATGGGGCAATAGTTTCCAGGATCCGTTGAGGCACCACCTTTGTGGAGAGGGACCACTGTTGCTGTACGCCACTCTTTGGGTACATATCCTGTAGTAAGGCTGAGATTGAACAGTAGTTTTATGTTTGGGTTTAGTTCTTCTTGGAGTTCATGTAGGGTGCAGCCCAGGACACTGTCTGGTCCCATTGATGCTGTGTTTTTTGATTTGGAGTGGGCGGCTCTTACCTGAGCATCTGAGATGTCGGGGGGCAGCACTCTGCTGGGATAGATATTTGCCCTTTTGGTGGGGAATGGGGGGAGAAGTTTGCGCTGAACCGGTCAGCTAGGATGTTGGCAATGTCTGTGGGTTCGGTGTATTTTTTGTCATTTTGGACTAATTCTGAGCATATCTGGGAATTCCCACCCAGGTTTCTAACATAACTAAAGAAAGCCTTGTGATTATCCTTAGTGTCCTGTGCAATTTTTCTCTCGAAGCTGGCTTTAGATGATTTTATGAGTGCCCGTAGTTTTTTGCTAATACTGATCAGAGATGCCTTCCCTTTTTGGGATTTTGCTCTATCATGTAGTAGCTTCCTCCTTCTATTGTATAGTTTGTTTATGGCTGGGGTCCACCAGACAGGATGCCTGCCTTTGGAGGATTGGGTCTTGGTTTTGTTTGGGATTGCATGATCCATGCATTCCTGAAGGTGTTCATAGAATGCGTTGATAAAGGATTCTGCAGTCTGGGCCGTATTTTCCACAGACCCGGGGGCTTTGAAGGATTCCACCTCGGTTTTGAGGAGTGTGAAATTTGCTTTAGAGAAGTTTTTCACTGTGGTTTTCTGGGCAGGGGCTGGGGTCAGGATGTGAATATCTAGTGAGATTAGTTTATGGTCTGATCTTACCAGTGAGGGATACACTTCTGATCTGGAGCATAGAGTCCCCATGTTGGTGATGATCAGGTCCAGTATGTTTTCCCCTCTTGTGGGAGTGGTAACAAGCTGTTCCATAGCATTTGAGTTTATAAATTCTAGGAAACATTGGGCTAGGGTGTTGGAGCTAGAGTAATGCTCCCAGTCTATGTTTGGGTAATTGAAGTCGCCCAATATAATGGTGTTTGGAAAGACCTTCATATTTTCCAGTGTTCTCTGGAAGGCTGAATGGGGTTCCTGGGTTTGGGAGGGTGGTCTGTAGCAGGCTATAAACTGGAAGGCAGTTTTACCCACTGTTAGTTGCACATGGATATTCTCTGATGCTTCGTGCTGTGTCACCAACCTGGAGGTGTGGGTATCTTTGACGAATATCGATACTCCCCCTCCTTTTGTGGTTCAGTCCAAGTTTTAGGGCCGATAAACATGGTATGAGGTATAACCTAATAGTGCTGGGGTGCTCTCGGGAGCCTTGAACCAGGTTTCTGTTACTGCACAGATATCGATGTTCTCCATGCTAAGGAGAGTTTCGAGTGCATGCATCTTGAGGTTTAGACTTCTGGCATTGATTAGCATTACGCTTAGTTTCTTATCCCTTGTGATACTTATGGAGGTGGGTTTGTCTTTTGAGCCTTGCCTAAAAAAGGCACTATGGGGGTGGCAAGAGCCTTTGCCAATATCCGAACGCCCAGGGGTGACAGGTGCAAGCCGTCCCTAGCGAAACATCGTGGCTTGTCGAGCATGTCATCCCAGGCTGACAGGCATTGGATCCCCTTTGAATGACACCAATACTTAAGCCAATTGTTGAAATTGATCATCTTGTCTTCATATTGTGGTATCATTCTTGGTGAGGTTAAGATGCTACTCAAGGTCAGGGTCATACCGGCCTGGGCTACATGCTCAGAGAGCTCCTCTGTGTCTCTTCATGTAGTCCAGGGAGGTACGTCTCAGGTCATTCACACCAGCATGGACAATGACTGAGTCATATTTGTACTTGCCTTGGAGTGACCTGAGTGCTTGTGTTATGTGGCGGATCCTAGCACCCGACAGGCAACTCACCGTGACCTTCTCCTTGTTCAGCCTGGTGAGCGGGACGTCAGTGTGCCTGACGATAGAGTCACCTATTACAAGTGTATCAGGTGTGTTGTTTAGCCTTAAGGGCTGTGACTGTTAGGCACACTGGCTTTGTGAGCTATGTGTTGCACGTGTTTTGTTTTGGGGTAGCAGTTGCTTGGGTGTCTGCTTTGGAGGTTTCTGTTGCTTAGGCAGATTTTTATTTAGAGCCTCCGAGTATGTTTTTGTGTGTTTATGTGTTTGGTTTGCTGTCGTGGTAGGTCTATGTAAGACTGGAATTGTAGTGAGTGTGGTTTCCTTCTTCTCCTGACTGGTTATGCCAGTACTGAGTTGAGAGAGCTTAGCCTCCAGTTTGGCTATATGGTTGCATCTCTCACATGTGTTGGAATTTGTTGGGAGGAGGAGAGGGTTGTCTGTGTACATGAGGCAGTTGTAACATTGACTCAAGATTCCCAGATTCACCAGCTGGACCAGAGAGGAAATTGACAACTGACCTTTGGATATGCTAGAATAGTATTGGGAATTCCTTTATAATTGGAAAAAGAGCCAGTGGGGAACAAGGTAGTTAAGGGGAGTTTGTGAGGGTGTAGTGCTTTTAATTTTTTAGTGCTGACTTATATAATTGCTTTTGTGAGCAAGTGCCAGGCTTTAGAGTAGGAATACAGTGTTTATTATGAGAACTAGATCAGTTCTAAGGGAAAAAGTGAAGAGCAAACTTTGTGGAGCCGAGAATGGTTTAAACCTAATTAAGCGGCGTTGCCCAATGCTGCGCTATGCGCAAAATTGCGCAAAGCAACACTAAAGCGGGTTTTATACAGGGGGGGACTTGAAAGAGTGAGAAATTGGCCCAAAACGGCCAATAGACTACCAGATTCTTGTGCTGGGAACACTCCTCCAGGGATAGATAGGCTGCTCTAAGCTCCCCACTGCCACTGGTAAACAAAGAAGCCTCCCTTTATCCAAGAAAGGAAATGGGCAACACAGGAACTTTCCAAAAGACCAGAATACAGCAAAGCCTGTATTTGGACTACTCTAAGTCAGGAAAGACAGGAAACAAGGATAATTTTTTTTTTCTTTTTTTGCAATAAACAGCAGGAAAATGCAATAAATATGTAACACAGGCTAGCACACTTGGGTGTGTAGCCTCAACAGGTAAATGCAACAAACAGGGCAAACTTTAAAAGTGCAGGTGCAAAACAACTTTAAACAATTTAAAACAGTTAAAGAAGCAGAAATACTTGCAGTTTAGCTAGATCGGACAGTCGCCCAGGTAGTAGCAGCAAAAAAAACCCACTTTTATCAGGTTAGCAGTCGCTCTTTTAGCCTCTCTGCTGCTAGCACCACTCTGCAGGACCACGAGGAGCTTGGCTGAGTAGTAACAAGTGCAATAACCACGCCAAAGCGGGTTTTATACAGGAGGACTTGAGCTAGAAATTGGCCCAAAATGGCCAATAGACTACCAGATTCTTGTGCTAGGAACACTCCTCCAGGGATAGATAGGCTGCTCTAAGCTCCCCACTGCCACTGGTGAACAAAGAAGCCTCCCTTTATCCAAGAAAGGAAATGGGCAACACAGGAACTTTCCAAAAGTCCAGAATACAGCAAAGCCTGTATTTGGACTACTCTAAGTCAGGAAAGACAGGAAACAAGGATAATTTTTTTTTCTTTTTTTGCAATAAACAGCAGTAAAATGCAATAAATATGTAACACAGGCTAGCACACTTGAGTGTGTAGCCTCAACAGGTAAATGCAACAAACAGGGCAAACTTTAAAAGTGCAGGTGCAAAAACAACTTTAAACAATTTAAAACAGTTCAAGAAGCAGAAATACTTGCAGTTTAGCTAGATCGGACAGTCGCCCAGGTAGTAGCAGCAAAAAACCCCACTTTTATCAGGTTAGCAGTCGCTCTTTTAGCCTCTCTGCTGCTAGCACCACTCTGCAGGACCACGAGGAGCTTGGCTGAGTAGTAACAAGTGCAATAACCATGCCAAAGCGGGTTTTATACAGGGGGACTTGAGCTAGAAATTGGCCCAAAATGGCCAATAGACTACCAGATTCTTGTGCTAGGAACACTCCTCCAGGGATAGATAGGCTGCTCTAAGCTCCCCACTGCCACTGGTAAACAAAGAAGCCTCCCTTTATCCAAGAAAGGAAATGGGCAACACAGGAACTTTCCAAAAGTCCAGAATACAGCAAAGCCTGTATTTGGACTACTCTAAGTCAGGAAAGACAGGAAACAAGGATAATTTTTTTTTTCTTTTTTTGCAATAAACAGGAGGAAAGTGCAATAAATATGTAACACAGGCTAGCGCACTTGAGTGTGTAGCCTCAACAGGTAAATGCAACAAACAGCACAAACTTTAAAAGTGCAGGTACAAAAACAACTTTAAACAGTTTAAAACAGTTCAAGAATGCAGAAATACTTGCAGTTTAGCTAGATCGGACAGTCACCCAGGTAGTAGCAGGAAAACACTTTTATCAGGTTAGCAGTCGCTCTTTTAGCCTCTCTGCTGCTAGCACCACTCTGCAGGACCACGAGGAGCTTGGCTGAGTAGTAACAAGTGCAAAAAACGCGCCAAAGCGTTTTTTTTTACAGGGGGACTTGAAAGAGCTAGAAATTGGCCAAAACCTGCCAATAGACTACCAGATTCTTGTGCTGGGAACTCTCCTCCAGGGATAGAAAGGCTGCTGTAAGCTCCCCACTGCCACTGGTGCACAAAGAAGCCTCCCTTTATCCAAGAAAGGAAATGGGCAACACAGGAACTTTCCAAAAGTCCAGAATACAGCAAAGCCTGTATTTGGACTATTAAGTCAGGAAAGACAGGAAACAAGGATAATTTTTTTTTCTTTTTTTGCAATAAACAGGAGGAAAGTGCAATAAATATGTAACACAGGCTAGCGCACTTGAGTGTGTAGCCTCAACAGGTAAATGCAACAAACAGGACAAACTTTAAATTACAAGCGCAAAAGCATGCTAAAGCTGGCTTTAAAGCAGGGGGTTAGAAAGAGATAGGAAATGGCCCAAAACGGCCAATAAGCTACAAGTTACTGGGCTGGAACCATTCCTCAAGGGACAGATAGGCTGCTCAGAGCTCCCCTCTCACTGGTGAACAAAGAAGCTTCCTCCTATCCAAATAAGGATATGGGCAACACAGGAACTATGACACAGCCCAGAGATCAGCAGTACCTGAAGACTGGACTATTCTAGTTCAGTAAAGGTGGGAAACAAGGATATATATATTTTTTTTTAAGTAGCAGAAATTAGGTACAGAAACACAGTAAATGCTTTAATTCGGCTAGCGCACTTCAGTGTGTAGCCTACCAGTTGCCTGTATCACTCTGCAGGACACCACGAGGAGCTGTGCGGAGTTGTATACAACAGATTCGCTAAGAAAAAAAAACTGGCGTTACTCCAAAGTCACTCTTTTGTCTTTCTGCTGCTGTAGACTCTGCAGAACACCTGGAAGGCACTTGCTGAGCGGAATACAAGCATAAAAACTGTGCAAATGAGGTTTTTATAGCAGGGAAGTGAAAGAGATAGAAATTATCCCAAAATGGCCAATAAACTACTAACTTCTGGGCTGAAACCACTCCTCCAAGGACAGGCTGCACAAAGCCCCCTTCTCTCACAGGTGAACAGAGAAACTTCCTTCTATCCAAGTAAGGTAATGGCAACACAGAAACTTGTAACACAACACTGGATTCAGCAATAACCTGAAAACTGGACTATACTAGTTCCATCTTAAATGCATGGAATAAGCCATACCTTCACAAATTTCCACATAGATTAATATTTATAGGACAACCAAAAGTGCAGTATGTGTAAATTATTTGTCATATATAATGGCATAGTCCTGGAATTGTATCCACCATTTTATTTCATGCCATTAATTTATTTGAATTCAATTCTTGTTCTCACCAGTGCCCAAAATCTTTAACGTTCTTTGTCATCAGTTTATCTGACATCTAGTTATCCTAACACAAACTGTGATTATATATTAATTTGAATAGCAGGATCATCTTAAGTTTGTTAAACTGTTACTTTAGCAGGTTTGCAATTAAATAACTGTTTCATAAATTTTTAGTTATGCTAATCCATTCTAATACATCTGGTCCCAAAAGTGATGTACACGCCTCCTGATGGCATATTAATATTAATGCCATCAAAACAGCATGTGTATCTTGTAGTTCTGTGTTCTGATATTTTTTTAAACTTAATTTTCTGAAAAAATGCCATGAAATGGCTTTTTATTTTAATATAAAAGTGTTCACATGTACAAGGATGTATGCAAACACTTTTTATATAAAAATAAAAAGTTTTTGTTACTTCAGACATGATCATTAACTCTTTAGAATAATATCTGTAAAGTTGCCACATTAATGCCAAATTCTAAAATCTCACACAATTACTCAAAATGTCTAATGTATTTAATAAGCTATATTCAAGTCTAGAAAGGAAAATGTTGTCTAATCAAAATTTTAAAGAAACCGGCCACTTATATAATGCATCAAACAACAAAACCGGCACAATCTGTATGCTAAAGGCTTAGTACCCAGTGCAAAAATCAAGCGGACAGAAAATATCCTTGTCAAGTACCACATACTAATGTGGCATGCAAGTAGACTTCCACTTCCATCTTTATTGACTAGAGCATGTATAAATTTGTTCCAGTGAAGTAATAAATTTGGCTAGAAAAACAATTAGTTTTTTTAAGGGCTCAAGACTAAGGAATACAACCCAGCTGGACAACCTTATTAGTAAATAAAGATCAGTGAGACCATATCGGATGTTTTTTTCCAGCAGTTCCTTTGACTAAAACGACCTGTCAGTGTCTCTTTCCCTTCCCTAGCGCCATCATAACTTTCTTCACTTTTTCTCGTGGTATGCACCTTACCTAAATCCTGCCTGATAACATTGGCAGAATGTTTTTCATATGATAAATCCTCAAGAGTCTATACAGTACATTTTGTAATCATTGTTTAAAACTGAAACTGAGGGACAATTATTAAGATGTGCAGGTTCTTTGTCTGACTTAAGAGTCACAGAAATTGTGCCATACCTCTAAGTGGGTGGAGGTGTTTCCCCATCTGTGTTCATGTGAAAACAGAGTTCTTTTAAGGCAATACTTCATATAGTTACCTGGGAAGACCATCAGCACTTGACACCTTTCCTTGTTTCATTTGTTACCATATTTAATCAATCCATATTTAATAAAGGCTCGACATAAATGTTCCTATCAACTTACTGTTATTTAATCACTGTTGATTAGATAATTTTGAAGATCAGTATTTTCTTTTTGGGATGACTTCTGCCTTGCTTTAAGAAATGTAAATAGGATATCACTTACATTGGAGAGTTTATGTATTGCTGGACAATATGGTATAATGTATATTGGTCAGTGGCTCATCAGATAGCACAGTTGCCTCTTGTGCTGCAGATCAGATAGCGATGGGTTCTTTCCTCACCTGAGGTCACTGGATTCATTTTCTGTTATTCAGCCAGCAGCATCTCCTGAATATGCCATCCATAGTTCTCAACAGTCCAGATTTTCACAGAATGTCCATATTTTTGACTCATATTTTTGGTCCATTTCTCATAAAATTGTAGTTTTCTGGCAAATCATTGGCAAATCACCGAGAACTGAAGTCAGAAAATAATGACAGACATTTGATTTTGAGACTTAATATCCTTCAGAAAAAAATTGTGGTAATACAAAACCTGCTATCCTATCAACTTTCTAAGTTTATAAGTCTGATATTTAAAAAGTGTTCCTGTTTTTGGTCCTTTGTCCCCCCCCCCCCTTATTATTTGTAGCTTTGTCTAGATTTCTTGTACTAAGAGGTTAAGTATGATACCATCCTTTGAATGAGACATTAAACTGAGACCCCAACTTCCTGAGTTGGTAGTAACTCAGATAGATGTGCAACATCCCATGTCAGTTATTCAAAAACAGTTTGGGAATTTCCCCAGTAACTTGGACAGATTTTCCCTAGTCAGTATAAATACTACTGCTTATCACCTCAAAAAGTGATCACCAACCCAGTGGGACTAGCCCAGTCAACAAAAGATACATAAATATCCACTGAAAACTAGAAGACAATAGCCACTCCGTACTATACACTATAATGTCTTTGGAGTGGATTCATTGAAGCTCTTTCAGCTGCAGTGACCACTTCAACATATAATGAGGATTGGTCCCTTTTATTTAGTGCCATTTGACAAGAAAAGTAGTTAAGGTCTCCCAGATTTAATGATCAAACTGAAAGAGAGAAATCCTTAATTATTACTTCATATTCATAGTTTCTGTCATACCTCCCAACCATACCGAATTTCTCAGATTTTGCCGAGTTTTGGGTTCCAAATGAAGGGGTGCCACGATTTCCGAGTGGCACCCCTTCATTTCCGATTTTTTTTCTTTTGTATTATTTTTTCTTTTTTTTTAATTTTTCAAATTTCATGCTGTCGCAGCTGACGTCATCACGTACACGATGACGTCAGCTCCGTCAGGGCTAGCAGCCAGTCGGAATTGAGTTCAAAGAGTTCACGTCACTTCCGGCTGGCTGCAAATGCTAGCGGGAATGGATTAACGGCAGCAGCAGGCTGCAAATGCAAGCGACACTTAATTTGGATGTCCTGGAACTTCAGCAGCACTCAGCTTGTATGTTCGGTGAGCAGGAACGGATTAACGGCAGCAACAGGCTGCAAATGCCATGTCCGGGAAGTTGGAACAGAAGCAGCACTCTGTTTGGGCAGCACTCGTTTGGAAGACTCAAGTAAGGGAATCAAGTGCAAATGGATAGCAGTGTGTGTGTGTAGCTATTCTTTCAGTTAACCTGGGCTCTAATTCATTTAATCTGCAGTTCTTTGAGAATTGCGATACTGTGTGCAGCAGCAGAAGCTCTTTGAACTAATGTGCATGTGTTCAGGTCCTCAGGAATCTCTTGTAGTCCGTTCAGATACTGTCTCTAATTCATTGTGTGTGTGTATTTCATTCAACCTGCAGGTATTTGAGATACTGTGCAGAATGTATTCAGATTTACTTCTTGTGACTTGTGCATTTTATCACTTTGAGAACACGTCGTTCTTTCAGTTAACCTGGGTTGGCCCCTCTAATTCATTCAACCTGCAAGTCTTTCAGATACTATGTGCAGAAGCTATTGTAGTCTGTTTATAAGTGTGTGTGTTCAAGTCTTTCAGATACTAATTTACTGCATGTGTGAAGGTCTTTGAGATACTGTATGCAGAAGCTCTTCTATTTCGTTTATCAGCGTGTCTGTTCAGAAAGCTCTTGTAGCCCATTTATCAGTGTGTGTGTGTGTTCAGGTCTTTGAGACATTGTCTATAATTTTGTGTCTGTAAAATGCCACAAGTTAGAGCAAGACTCTCAGTTCTCTACCCATGCCACCACTTCTGCTTGAAAGAATTATTGCAACTGCATATATTTTCACAATGTCTGAAATGTTTGGCTCATACGTTTTGGTCTGTTTCTCTTAAAATTTGGATGGCACAGTGGTAGTCTGGTTAACTCCCACCAAGAGGTTCTCTGGTTTGATTCTCTGCTGAAGTGCCTTCTGTGCAGAACCTGCATGTCCTCCCTGTGTTTGTGTTTCTCCTCCCATGATACAAATACATGTGTCTGCAGTATTTCTCCCCAGGCCTCTGGCTTTGCTGAAAAGTGGCTTTGTTCCAAGTCGGGCTTTCCCAGTAAACAAATGTTCAAATTTATAGTTTTCTGGCAAATTAGCTGAATTCACTAAATAATGATAGCCATTTAAGTTTATCTTTTTATGGTAACACATGGTAACAACTTTTTTTTCTAGCAACTTTCTAAGATTATAAAAGCAATGTTTAAAATGTGTCCCCATTTTTGGGGCTTTGCCCCCCTCCCCCAATAAACTATGGCTTTTTCCTGATTTCTCGTGCTGCACAGTTCTTCAGGGAAAGATCCTCTTTAATGTGTAATTATTTATATGACTGACTTCTGCAGAGATTGTGCATTTTTACTGATACCGGTGGATTGTAGAAGTTTAAGTAGACTTTCATGATGGAAATTTTCTGATTTGGGCAGTTTGTCATTATTGGTTCATGCATTTTGTTTCATTGCTTACTGGAAAAATGTTAAAAAACAATAAATTTAAAATGCACTCTAAGCAAGTGTGCTGTATTATACAAGGAATATAATTTAATAGTCAGGAAGGTGTATCAAAGAAAATAACACATGTATGTTTCTTGTTTTGTGTGCAATGGGCCAATGATTTGAAAATGGCCTAAACATAACCTTTATCCACCACTGGCAAAAAACAAAAAAGAACCACATCCAAGGCTCTAGGCAGAAGTTTTTAAACCATTTTTATGTGGATTTTTGAGAGATGCTGGTATAATATACTATTGACAGGATGTTTTTTTTCAAACCAATTTCAAAGTTAGTTAGGGCATGTATATATTTTTCATTGTACGTGGACACATTCAGTTGTTTAAACTTCTGTAACTATTGTATAATTCTCAATAATGATTTTTATTGGATGACTGAATAATTGTTTGAGTATTTAAAATATGGTATGGATGATTTCCACTTACTCTGAAGAAGCCATTTGTAATGGTGAAAGCGCTTAGCAAGTGAACTTGGATGTACTTGGATTAAAAACCTCTGCCTAGAGCCTTGGACGTGGTTCTTTTCTGTTTTTTACCAGTTTAGTACCCAGTGGGTATTCTCTCTTTTTGTGGTTTATCTACCACTGGCCAGATGCATTTTCTTTGGATGTGGTGTGGGTTTCAATGAATGTGAGTTTCAAGGGCAGAGAAGCTTTAATGCCAAGTCTATTTTCATGGTGAGACAGTATTGTTTTGTTTGGCAGATGTCTGTTGGTGTTTGTACATTATTGTACTGCAAAATGTAAAAATAAAATCCAAATAATCCTTGTAGAAGTAAAGCAGTATGCACACATTAGTGATTATGGTAAATGGGGTGAAATAGCCAGGTAATGGGACATTGGAATGACTGCAGGGGGACTCTGGTGCCATATTTTGGTTGTCTGTTCAGTTTGCGTTTGAAAGTTGGTATCCCACAATTCCATTGGAGTGGGTGGGGTTACGTAATTATGTATGCAAATTAGATGTTAATCAGCGTACAGATTTGTACCTATTTTTCATGGGCCTTGTCCAGATTTTTGATGTTTCCAGGTTGAGAGGTATGGTTTCTGTTCAAGTTTATTTAAGTGCTTAAACATTAAGCACTAAAATAAAAGCCAAAGTTAGTGTGGTATAAAACTAATAAAACGTGAAATTCTGATATTAGTGCAAACTACTACAAGAAAAAAATACATTATAAATGTTTAAATGGAGGGTGTGAGAATGTTTAAATGGAGAGTGTGAGAAGAGAAATTCACAAAATGTCTGTGAATGCTTCCTGGCAAAAATATAATGCATCACTCAGTGCCATATTTCATCAGAGACACTAACTGTTGCAAATTAAGTAACTGTCCACATAATACCAGTGATAATTATAATGAGCAAGTAAACCATTTGCTAACTGGGTAAGCCCACTGGTCAGGCAGCCCATTTTTATGAGAGACACAGAAGCAGTACTTGGTTAAGTGACTTGCTCTGAGTTACACATAGGTCTAATAATAGCCTGTCTTAAACCTCCATGTAAAACACCCCATGCAAACTAAAAAAAATCTTCTAATTCCAGACATAGAAAATGCTGGAATTTACAGTCTTCACTTCCCAAAATGAATCAGCAAATACATAATTGTTATTGTTAAACCCCTAATTTTACATGGGGCTTGATGTCACATTAACTGTTACTACTTGATTCTCAGTCATTCTCATGCCCTCTATGAAAAACATGCCCAACTGTCACAGGTCTCTCATGCAATCCATTATCTCCTGTCTGGACATCCTCGTCTCCACTTGCCATCCTTCCATCTCTCCAAAGTCTGCTTTATTAATCATTTTTTGCTTTCTTGCATATGTGGCTGAACCACAGGAACTGGTTCTTCTTGTCCTTCTCTGCAATTGTGGCTACTTTGGCTTCTGCACTGATGTCCTAATTTCTTGATCTGTCTACACTGTGCATCCTATTACCCATCTCAGGCACTTCATCTCTATTGACTTTAGCTTCCTTAACCGGCCACATTTTTATGCCATACAAAAGCACTGGTCACACCACTGTCTTGTGCACTTACATTTCAGCTTCTTTGGCATCTTTCTGCCACTTACTGCCAGGGCCATTTTGTGCCAGTTGCTGCTACACTATTGATTTTAGTTTTGACCTCCACATAAAGACTTTTCTTGTCTTCTCTTAAGCCACATCTCCCAGATACTTGAAGCTGTTAACTTCTTCCACTATTTTCTTTCTATATCAATCTTCTCTTCTGATTTCCCCAATTTTCTGCCATAACCGCTGTCTTGTCTGTATGCTTCATCCAGTCTGCCTTCAGTTTTGCACTTTAGTCCTTCATCGCTTGTTGAAGTTCTTGTTCAGAATTTGCCTTTAATGCTATATTGTATGCATATAGCAGCTTATTGTGATCTTTCCCCTCCAACCAGTTTCCCATATGTGAGTCCAGACACTAATACTTGTGGCATTAGGTCCTTGTACATTAGCTTGCACTAATTCTCCCAATGTGTCTGGAACTCAAACCATGCTAGGACTGCCCAAGTCAGCTTTCTTGGAACCTTGTCATATGTTTTCTTCAAGTCTGAGAATACCTAGTTGGACTGTTTGTACGATCTGTCTCACTGCAAACATCGAGTTGGCTGTAGTGCATCCTGATCCGAATCAAAACTGCTCATCTGTCATGTTATTTTCCACTACTTTGCATTATCATTTGTCAATCACCCTTTTCAGCACTTTCATGCATGGTGACAGGAGTCCAATACCTCAGTACACGCTACAGTTGTGAATGTCCCCTTTGTCTTGTACACTGCCATTATAATGCTTTTTCTCTAGCCATCTGGGATACACCTGTCTCTCCATACCAAAATGATTGCCCTCAGGAGTCATTTCTCCCATAATGCACCAAACACCATGATCATATCTTCCATGACTTAATCTGAGCCTGCCACTTTCGCTGACTTCATTTTCCTTAGTGCACTTCATACGTCTTCTAGGGTGGGTTCTTCTTTCATCATAGGCTGTGTGCAAAAGTAGAGCTTGGTTGGATTTTTTTCATACAAAAGCTTCTAGAAATGCTTCTTCTATTTGCCCTTGATATCATATGGACTGGTGAGCAGATTGCTGTTTGTATCCCTTATAAAAAGAGTCTGATGATTATTTTTTTTTTATTTTTCTGTTGCCTTGTGACTTGGTAGATCTTTTCCTCCATCTGCTGATTCAATTGTCAGAAACTGGTAGAGTGTCTTTGACACCATTTTCTTTATATTGCAATTTCTGTCATATTGTCTTCGTTACAAACCAGTATTCCTTGTTATTCCATTTCTTCCTGTACTTCTCCTTTCTTCTGATAACTTCCTAGACTTCTGCATTCCACCACCAGCTTTCCTTATGTTCCTTATTTCCATATGTGGTTCAACCACATTCTGTTTTATAGTCTTCACGCATGCTGTTTTGCGACACTACCATTCTTCAGCTCTCTACCTATTTCCTTCACTTACTGGGTGCTAGAGCCCTAAGTATGTCATTGAACTTTGTGTTTTCACTCCGGTCAACTTTCAGGTCTTCAGTCTAGTCTGTATTGATTATAGAGCCTTCTCTGACCCCTGCTGGCAACAGATTGTGGTCACCTTAGTGGCCAACCATTTCACTGGGGTTGTCTTTACCAGCTCTGATTTGACTTGCGCAAAATACCATGCTAAACATCTGGAAATCCTGCTTGGTTAACTCTGGCCTTTCCCATCCATCTTACCAACCTTTTGTAAGACACTTTAAAACTAATCTACAATCAACTAATAGAGTACAAGGAGTTCTCTGATCATGTAGCCGAAGCTAATGACCCTGACCTTGAGTAGCATACTACCTTCACCTAGAATGATACCACAATACAAAGACAAAAATGATCAATTTCAACACTTGGCTAAGCTTCTGGTGTCATTCTAAGGGTATCCAGTGTCTGTCTGCCTGGGATGACATGATAGACAAGCCTCGCTGTTTCACTAGAGATGGTTTGCACCTGTCACCCCAAGGCTTTCGAATACTGGCCAAGGCTCTTGCCGTCCCCATAGTGCCTTTTTTAGGCAAGGCTCAAAGGGCAATCCAACCACCGTAACCAGCACAGGTAACCAAAAACTAAGGGTAATGCTACTCAACGGCAGAAGTCTCAACCTCAAAATGCATGCACTCGAGGCACTCCTCAGTATGGAGAAAATCGATGTTTGTGCAGTGACGGAAACCTGGTTAAGGCTCCAGAGAGCACCCCAGCACTACCAGGTTACAATTCATATCATACCTTCCGGCCTCAGTTACCGGATCACAGTACAAAGGGCGGAGGTGTATCCATATTCATCAAGGATACCCACATCTCCAGGTTAGTGGTGCAGCATGATGCCCCAGAGATCATCCATGAGCAACTATCAGCAGGCAAAACCACATTTCAAGTCGTAGCCTGTTATAGATCGCCCACAATGTCCCAAGATGCTCACTCAGCATTCCTTGAGGCATTGGAAAATATAAAGGTCCTACCCAACACCATCATTTTGGGTGATTTCAACTACCCTGGTATAGAATGGATGAACTACCAAAAGTCTAACTCCTATGCCCAGCAGTTCATAGAATTTATAAATTCAAATGCCCTTGAACAACTGGTATGTTCTCCCACTAGAGGGGACAACATATTGGATTTAGTCATCACAAATATGGGCACCCATTGTACCACACCCATTATCACTCACTCTCTGGTCAGATCAGACCACAAACTGATAACCCTAGACATCCTCGCCCCTCCACCTCCCCCAGTCAAAGAAACCATTGTAAAAAACCTTTCCAAAGCAATCTTCAAACTACTTGCGTCAGAAGTGGAAAGCTTCACTATCCCCTTGCAGAAGGATAATGATATCCAGGATGCAGAATCCTACACCAAGGCATTTTATATACATCTTCAGGATTGCATGGACCGTGCTATCCCAAATAAAACCAAGACTCCTTCCTCAAGCAAGAAGAAACCAGTCTGGTGGACTCTGGCCATAAGCAAACTATACAATAAAAGGAGGAGACTTATACAAAAAAAAGGCCAAATCTCAAGTAGAAAAATCTTCCCTGATCAGCTTTAGTAAGAAATTGAGGGCCCTCATCAAGTCAACTAAAGCCAATTTCAAAAAGAAAGTTGCCAAGGATAACCATAAGGCCTTCTATGGTTACCTCAAAAACCTAAATGGCAACACTCAGGTCTGTTCTGAGCTAGTACAAAATGGAACAAAATGCACTGACCCCACTGACATTACCAATATCTTGGCTGACAGGTTGAGTGCAAATTTCTCCCCCCCCCCCAACCACCACCTACAGGGCCTATTAATATTCCAGGGGATTGTGTAACTCCAATTATTACTGATACGTTGGTTAATAAGGCTCTATCCAAAGCTAAAAACACTGCCTCCATGAGACCAGATGGTGTCCTGGGCTGTTTCATACGCAAGCTCCAAAATGAATTAACCCCGCATCTGAATACCCTGTTCAGTCTAACCCTTTCGACAGGATATGTACCCATAGAATGGCGCACAGCAATGGTGGTTCCGCTGCACAAGGGTGGGCCCAAAACCGACCCTGGGAACTACTGACCAATAAGCCTGACCAGTCTGATCTGTAAGACAATGAAGCGAATCATTATGGAACTCATAAATGGAGAGATTGGGAACCTCCAAACACTTGACCCCACACAGTTCAGCTTCGTCAAGGGCAGATCATGCCTCCTGAACCTGGTGGACTTCTTTGAGACAGTTACTCAGGCTATAGATAAGGGAAAGGAGGTACACACAGCTTACCTTGACCTTGCTAAAGCATTTGACACCATTCCCCATTTGGGTATTATTGATAAACTCACCAACCTAGGCATAAATCCTTACGTCACAAGATGGATCACAAACTGGCTCTCAGACAGATCCCACAAAGTAAGAGTAGCAGGATCTATGTCCGAATCCAGACCAGTAATGAGTGGTGTGCCTCAGGGCTCTGTCCTGGGGCCCCTCCTGTTTGGCATATACTTCTCAGAAGTACAGGCAAGCACTGAAGGGCTGTGGCTGACCAAGTCTGCGGACGACTGCAAACTGGGTGCTATAATAGAGTCTCCAGCTGACATGGATATCCTCCAGAAGGGCCTTAACGAGACTGATGCATGGTGTCAAAGCCATGGTCTCAAGCTAAATGCTAAAAAATGCGTAGTAATCCCCTTTGGAAAAACAGAGTACCCGCAAACTACCACATAGGAGGTAACCCCCTAAAATCTGAAGTAGTAATAAGGGATCTAGGGACCCAAGTAGATAGTCAGCTTTCCTTTGATAACCATGTTGCCAAGGTGATTAAAAAATCCTTTATGTGACCCATCTGATCACAAAAGGGTTCACATCAAGATCTAAGGATGTAGTGGTGCCCCTCTACTCTTCCCTCATCAGACCCATTATTGAGTACAATGCACCAATTGGAATGTACCTGGCTAGGCATCTCCAGCAGCTGGAGAGACCACAGAGGTACCTCACTAAGAGGATTACTGGCCTCAAACAGTTGCCCTATGCAGCACGATTGAAAAAACTAAGGCTTTTCTCTGTTGCATACCGCCTTCTCAGAGGTGATCTCTGTCTAACATACAGAGTCATGTCCAACCCAGAATTGTTGAACATGCTCCATCTTAGCAAAACCAAATCCACTCGAGCTACACGCTCCAGGGATATAAACCTCAGCACAACAATGAATAGAACATGCTGGAGGGATAGATTCCCTTTGCAAAGACTTCCCTTGCTATGGAACAAAGTCCCGATCTACATAAGCCAGAGCCCCTCACTATCACTCTTCAAGAGGAACCTTGACGAGTGGATGAGTAACAGAAAGTTCACACCAGGGATCATACCAACAGCTCTACTAGATAAGGGCCAAGGGTACTAGCTGCTAGATCAAGGGCCTAGGGAACTAACCAAAGGGGCTGTGAATACCGCACAATGTGGCTGGGTTAATATATGCCTTCGGGCAGATAGCGCAGTATCTACCTATGAACCTAAAAATAAGCTGCTATCACACGATTAATTAGTAGATTACATTAATCAAAAATAACCTGCTGTCACACAAACAACTCAACTGTTGAACAGAATATAGTACTATGATAGCACTCTGACCATTAAAGACAAAATATGCTTTAATATGGCCAAGACTTACTTATGGGTACTGTTTGTATTGTCCTATCAAAAGCCTTTGTACCTGTTGACTGCTCCATCCTTATAACTCGTATACTAAAACTTGGCTGAAGTCCTGAGTAGTAACCCATTGATTCATAAACTCTCTGCGACCACAACTTCTAAATTAAAATTGTGTCCTCAACTTCAAAGTCCCCTAACCTAAATGTGTGCCTCAGTGTTTCATCCTAGTCCCTTTACGTTTTTCCATTTTCATCAACAAACTCCCCTATGACTTAGCTCAACTTATACCAGTATTACTGTAGGCAGATGACACAGACCTTTTGCAGTCTCACAACTCCTTGCCTTCCCTTCTAAATGAACTGTAAACCCACTTCGACTGACACATCAGCTGGATTACTAACAAAAGCCTGTTTTTAACTCTTAACAATAAATGATCTTTGGCATTAAACTCAAACTCTCCAAGATCACAACCCCTTAGAAAGTGTTCTAGACCACACAATAATTGAAAATGTAGCTACATTTAAGTATCTCGGACTCTGGCTTCAGATATCCCTTTACCTAATCATACCTCTCAACTTCTCAGTGCAAAAAATCTGGACAAAGCATCACAGGACAAAGGCCCAGAAATAGAGAAAGATTTTAAATACTGCTCTTATAAACTTTAGAAAGTTGCTAGAATAACAGGATTTGTCTTAGCATGCATTTTTCTGATGGGTATGAACTCTGAAACAGATGTATATCATTATTTAGTAACTTCAGTCCTCAGATCATCCCAATAATTTGCCAGAAAATCATAAATTTTATGAGGAATAGACCAAAAATATGAGGCAAAAAATCTGGACAGCTGAGAGGTATGCTTGCCTTTCAAACCCACTTGAAAAAAATAAAATATCTTTTATTCTGAGCCTGAAAAATCTCTGATTTCCTTTCCTGTGTAGCCAGATCTCCCATTGGTTAAGGCATCCTTCTCTCACAGCTTGAATGTAATCTACCCTTTATTGCTGCAGCCTCAAAAAAGAATGTAAAAAGTATTCAGACCATTTCAAGTAAAATGTTTAGATTCATTACCCTCTCCCTTAGGCAAGAAACCATTCAGTCACAAACACTAAAGCCAGGTGACTTCTAGTCAAACAAAAGGTAGATCTCTTACAGGCCTCTCAATTGCTTAAACTCCTTAATTCGGATTCATATAGCCCCTTAGCTAATAAACTTTCTGTAAGAATACCTTTCTATAAGAAACCAAGTTTGCAACAGGCTACTACTTAGAACCCCTGCAAGCAAACCTCAGTGTACAAGGCACAGCATTTCCATAATGCACCCTAAGTTCTGCCAATCTCTTTCACCCTAGCTCAAAGAAATTACTTCTAAGTGCTGGAATTTCTACATTTTTCATCAATCTAAATGAAATTTCATTCAAGCTACACACACAACATAATACCACCATCCCCTCCCTCTAAAAAAACGACAAAAATAATAAAATATCTCTTTTTAAATAAAAAATCCTAAAATCCCTGCTACCAGCTTCTCTACCTTCCCACCTCTGATACACCCAGTCACTCTGCCTCAACTACACCCATCCCTCCTTAAAGTTGTATCCCTTGCTTCTTTTTTCTACATATATTGTATATGTATAAACATGAACTTCAGCTGTACTCTTAGCACATTGTATTCTATCAGTAGTAATCCATTTGAAACTGTAGGTCTGCTAATGTAAACTTGGAATCTAACTGCTTTTGTATTTTATACTTTCTTTGTATGTTATTCTTTCTTTGTATTTTCTTATTATTATAATGAACATTTTGTATTATTTCTGTTTTATATATATATATATATATATATATATATATATATATATATATATATATATATATATATATATATATATATATATATATATATATATATATATATATAAATGTTTTTTTCTTGGCCAGTTAGGTTCTTTCTGAAAAAAAACTTGTATTTTCCATTTTCTCACACACCCACATTGTAACATAGCTTAGTTGCTCCACCGGGGAATGTCTAACAGGTAAAAAAGTAGCCATAGATAGGCACAGGTTGCAAGCTAGCACTATCAACAGCAGTAATCTTGTTGAGTGAGAAAAGGACCTTCTTATGGGGAAAACACATGGAAGCAGAAAATTACTGACTGGCCCTTTTAAAGTCAGATATCTGCAGCCAAGGTAGTACATAGCTGTTCTCCTGTGACTTTTTAAAGTCAGAGGAATTGCAGTATATTTACAGAAGTCTGGAACTTTTTTTTTTTGCCAAGATGAGGCAAACTGAAGCTGGAACAGTCACCTCAGAGATAGGAGTTCTGGAGGATATGCACTTTGGACTGTTGAAGTCCTGATAGATGAGGTCTAGACTTGCCTGATTAGAGTCAGTAAGCAGTAAAATGATTTTATTCATTGTGACTTGGATTACATACCAAAAAGGTTCATAAATTCATAGTTGTATACTAGGCTGACAATCACCACCAGGGCCTTTATAAACCTAGCTGTGTAATCCAACCCACTTGTGTCCCTATGTATCATGGGCATTTATTAGTGGGATGTTAGTTAGGAAGTTTCCAGATGTTATGTGGAGGTGTGCATTAGTTTGGACATTACGTTTTGCCTTTGTCTAACAGAGACATGGGGGGGGGTCAGACCTGGGGTGAATTTTTGATTTCCCATCAGCTGGCCAAGGTTACACTTAATAGGGTTAGAGATGGACTCAGCTTCACATGGATGTGGAGCCTGTTTCAGAACATGGGGATCCTCTGAGACACAATTCTGTCTCACCGACATGTCTTATTTATATCACAAGCAAAATTTAAATCCTTTGATCTAGTGGCTGTGATGCTGTGTATTTTGCAGATTATAAAAAGGTCCATCAGAGCTGGCTCTGAGGATGCCGAATATGCCAGGTATAGACTGCATCTCAGTAACCTAGGAGACATAGTGTACAAACAGGGCTTTAATGTGATACAGATAAGACAATATGTTTATACCCTGGAATCTCCTGGTATGGAACCTTTCTGGGTGTTTGGTCAGGAGCATGCCAAAGAGGGCATTATACTCAGTGATGGGTCTGTTAAGGGCCAAATAAAGTGGCACTGTGTGACTTCCTTGGACCTGGGTGCCATGCCCTTACTTGTAAGTTGGGAAACAGAGTGATTTTCTTACTACCTTGGCCACATGTTGGTCAAAGGCCAGATCCCTAGCTACTGAGTCAACTCTTAGGGGTATCTTATCGATGGAGTAATTAGCCTGTGTGGCAGTTTTCCCAATAGGCACTATAATGCATTTCTTGGCATTGAGTTTTAGTCCATGACTTTGGCACTAGTCATTCATCTGTGTTAGACTCTCTTGTAAGATGTTTGTGTCATGGGGTAATCTATAATACCTTCCATATGCAGTCATCTGTGAACTTGGTCAGTCAAAGGCCCTTGACATTAGCCTTTACCTCTGAGAAGTAGATGCCAAATAGGAGCAGTCCTACCACTGAGCCCTGAGGTAGTCCGCTGGTGACCAGTCTCTTAGTGGAAGTGGTATCACTATTCCTGACTTCCTGGGTCCTGTCTGTGAGCCAGCTGGCAATCCAGTGAGTTATAAAGGGGTTTATGCCCAGTTTGGGGGTTTGTCAAGTATACTCGAGTGGGATAATGTATTGAATGCCTTAATCTTGTCCAGGTAGGTGGTATGCACAATCTTCCCCTTATCCATTGCCTTGGTGACCTTCTCAAAGAAGTCCACCAGGTTTAGTAGGCATGATCTTCCCTTGACAAAGCCAAAGTGGGTTAGGTTCAGTGTCTGAAGGTATTGCCAAAGACTTTTTCTAGCAGTGGAAGTCTTGGTGAAAGTGAATGTTACTTAGCACATTACTCTTTAAATGCATGGTGTATTTAAGAACTATTAGACAAGACTTGTATTTGCACCTTGTGTAAGTATTGTTGCTAGACTAGTGCCTTTGTTTAATGACCAGTCCAGACAGAAGACTTATGTTACCTTCATCAGAACTAAAAAGTAATGTACATACCACATTTAAATAAAAATGAAGTAATATCATGTGATCAAATCTATCTAGTTAATTTTAACAATAAATTTGCACTCTTTAAAAATAATAAACAAGCTATTCTCATAACCCTGTGTCATTTCTTTGTCTGCGTGATTGCTGTAATTGTAAAGTAAACTTGTCTTAGGACAGCATTTTAAAATTACGTGCTGCTAAGTTTTGATTGTACACGGCTAGGTTTTATTATTCTTTTCATATATTCATTTCTCAATGTATTTATTTACTTAGTTATTTCAACAATTGGAAGTTTTTTACATTAACATACATTTTAGCAGTTTTATGTATAATAACAACAGTTCCTATAAAGATGTATTTGTTATTTTTAAAGAGTGCTAAATGATTAAATTAACTGGTTAGATCTGATCGCATGATATTACCTCATTTTTATTTAGATGTGGTATGTAGATTACTTTTTAATTCTGATGAAGTCCTACAGGACAAAAGCACTTAACTGTTGGATTTATTTAATATTTTCACTGGTATGGTGTGGTATTGTCGCTCAGTCATTTTTTCTTTTTGTTTGTGTTTGGTTGACAGATTTTTCTCATTTTTCACTTGTTTTAGACTTATGTTAACTACTAACCATTTATTCCTTCTGCCTTTACCCCTTACCAAACCATATACTAAATGTACCTTTTGACTCAACATAATTTTTTTTGCAGAATGTCTCTGATTTTGTCTCATTTTTGCCCTGACCCTCATTAAATGTTTCATTTTGTGATATGTCGCTAAGGATTACAGTCCGTGAATAAAGCTAAACTTTAACATTTCATACTTTGTTATTCAGAAAATGCATGTTGATGCAAAAACTGTTCTTTTAACTTTGAATGAATTAGAGTAGTATTTAAAACCTGTCCCTGATTTTGGGCATTTGCCCCCCCCCCACCATTATTTTTGGCTATTTCCAGAATTCTTGACCAAAGACGTTGAGAGGTATGAGCCTAACCTACTAACATATCTTCCTCCTGACTCATGTCATTAACGCCCTTCCAAATTTCTACATTTGTATCACTTTACCTCTCTGAAAATTTCCCACAAGATACTGCTACATGTGTTTGGCTGTATACTATAGTGTTCTCCACTACCTCCATAAAATTACATTTAGCGTTTAATTCTAAATTGCATACATTGTTGTATTTTACAGCAACTGTAAATTTTGTTACAAAAATGAAACTGCCTGTAAATTTTGTTACAAAAGTGAAACTGCCGGGTCTATATTACTTTGAAATAACAATTCAGTGAGTTGCTGTTCATTGAACATGAAACAGTGAACATTCACATCTGCGAATATGTTACACAGGGAAAGGAGTTACTTGGCCAACATGAGGAAATGCCCTTTTCCCCACTGTAGTATGATCTCTGAGTTGTTATATTGGGGGGTACAGCCCTCCACCTGTGTGAGTTTTATATACTGCGGTGTGTGTTACAGTGGGAATGTTGGTCAAGTACCTCCTTTCCCTTATATGTAACACATTCGCAGATGTGAATGTTCATTTAAGTGAATATTTGCAATCTAATGTTTGTTGAGTAGCAGTTTGCTATTTTGATGAAGCAATACAGACCTGAAACTGACCCTCTGTCTGTAAAAATCTGTAACTGTGTCGCCAAAATATGACCACATATTAATTTACATTCATAAAAAAAAACTTTAACTCTATAACTTTGTCACCAAGAATATGACTCCACTTCTATACTGGATGAATTATCCTATTTTTTATTGTTATAACCAAAGCCTTTCTCTCCAGACTGCTGCTGAAAGGGGACCTTTGAGGAAGGCTCAGCCAGCCTTTCCTGGTACACAATTTTATCAAAGAAAGATTACCTGGTTTCTTAAAAGTTAGTAATCTGATAGGTCACAACCAGCATACCTTCAGGCGACAACAGGGCATGACCAATCCAGATCACCCAAAAAAAAAAAAAAACCTCTTGGGCTAGGCAATAAACTGACTGAGGGAGTGGAAGTGATGCAAGCTTGTCAATACATCAGTGGAAGGATTCACGCATTGAAAATGAAGAGGAGTGGTGAAGTCAGCATGCCCAGTAAAAAGGGGAAGGGGCACAATGCTGATTCTCTGGTCTTCTGGTATTTTTTACTTTCATATTGTACATAACATACTGGTTCATCTCTAAAGCTGGACCAGATAGAAATGACAAAATGAAAGAGTAGTGCTAGAAGGTACCAAATGAGCCTGCTGGAAATCCTCAACAGAATTGTGGACTGGTCAGAGAAATAGCCTTTGGTGCTTTCACCAAAATGTACAAAGTTGAGCAGTTTTGACAAAAGATCTCCAAAAGAAATTACCTGGGAAGGTTAAACATAGATGAGGAAGAAAAGGATTGAGGTTAGTCCTGTGATGCAGAACAACCCGCACTACCTGAAAGTGAGAAAATTCTGATCAGTGCAGAATGTGATGTTTGGCTGCATCATTAGGAAGGTGCATTTATATTAATTTGTTCCCTATATCCATACTATATGGCTCTAAGGGAGTAATTACAGGTTTAGATCCGAAAATCAATGTTGCAAACAGGCATTTATGTTTGAATCCAAGACATTGGAATCTATTTAATAAAAGAAAAAATAGACTAGCATAAGTAACTGTGCTTTGTTTATTTTTGTCTGGTTTATCTTATCTGATTAATAAATGATGAAAATGATTAACCTTTCTACTATTCTGGGGTAGGATTGCCTGTAAATAATGGAAACCCCCAAAGTACTGCTTTTACATCATGCACCTAGAGGGTAGTCTAGCCACAGTACTATCATTTTCCGAGAATCATCTTTTTGGCATATTGACATTAGAAGAAGGAAAAAGCCTATGAAAGATCGAGGAGAAGGGGGAAAAATACTTATCAAGTGACTCATTTTAGATTAACTTTACATATAACTACATTATATATTACCTATTAAAACTTATTGTTTTCTTAGCATATTTATTTTATTTACACTTTGAATTAATCCCACTAGATTGTTGCCCTCTTTTCAGGGGAGACCCATGTTCGTATTCATACTGACTAGGGAAATTTGGCAAGGCCGCCAGGGGACTTCCACTACTGTTTTTGAGGAGAGGAAGTGAAGCACTCTCTGGAGCTTCTGAGTGGCACTGGAGGGCAGCTACTGCAGTTCCAGCAATTCAAGATGGAGGAGAATGTAGGAGAAAAAATACTGAAGGAAGGTGAAGGAGAAGAAATAACTGTTACAGAGTTGGGAAATGGGAAACTGAAGATACAAGTGCTGGTAGAACCATGCAGAGCCAAAGGAAGGAGAGGAAGTATGATAGAGTGACATGGAGAGAGTATTAAAGGAGGAAGAAACTGAGAAATTGGAAACAGTCAACAACAGAGATGTATAATCACAGTCAACAGAATTTGGCTATATAATATCAAAGTCAATATGGAGCTCAAGCAGTTAGGAAACATCTTGTAGCAATAGTGTACTTAGAGGGGCAGACATTGAAACTGTATGTCTTTTAGAAACAGTCTTGAATAGTAATTTGTTTGAAGAGGAGTTGAAATGTCAGATAACACATACACCATCATAGCCCTTAGTGAGTGGGAAGAGAAATATATGCATCGATCAGTCAGTAGCATATATACAGACAGTGCTACATACTATAAATGTTTTATAATTTTGAAAAGTGATGAAGTATGTCTGAGAATATATGCAATTTTTAGGTAATAACACAAGTTTTTTTTAAATTTAAACTAAACATACAGATTGAAGTGATTTTTTTAGATGTAATGATTAAAAAAGAAGGCAGTGAATTATCCACCAGAATATTTAGACAAGCAAATAGATAATACATGGATGGATGGAGCATGCATCCAAGGCATGTGTATAAGGGCATAGTTAAAGATCAGTTCTTAAGAGCTACCAAGTTAAATACAGATGAAAGAATTTATATTACACAGGTTAAGGAACTGGAGAAGTTTGAGGAAAGAGAATATGAATATTGAATATTAATCAAAGCCTTAGAATATGCTACTAGAGAAAGACAGGGTATAACAAGATCCAATTTTTCAGATAGAAGGAAGAAGCTTTCTTAACTCACCAAAGGACCACAGGAAGAATATAATATTTAATACAGTATAATCCAAAGAGTGTTAGGGTTATAAATATTATTAGAATCAGTTGCCCATTATTAAATTCTGTACCATAAAAAAAAAGACACCGCCAGCTGTAACTGCAGACTCCAAGTTTAATATTAACAAAAAACGACTTTACACTTTTTGTAACATTAAACTTGGAGTCTGCAGTTATGGCTGGTGGTATTACACTTTTTGTAACATTAAACTTGGAGTCTGCAGTTATGGCTGGTGGTAGCATTTTTTTTATTTGTTTTTTATGGTTATGAGTTTTACATACACTGCATTTTTCCGACATTAGACAAAGTGTTGCTAATAACTCTTTCGCAAAACGTGGAAGAAATGGGTATGTAACATACTTTTAAGTTCAGAGTTGTACAGAGAATTATACCCAGTATAAGAGGGGGTGATATTATACTTGAAATGGAAATTGCAGAAAATAATTGGATTAGATTAAATGCTGTCAAAAAATGGGTTTGAATTATTCTGTCAGCATAAACCATTACTGAAAAAGAAACAAATGAGTTTGAAAAATGATTGTGAATGTGTAATTAAATTTATTTTTATATTAATTGTTTTTAAAATTTTGCCATGGCTGCATTTTTATATGTATATGCATTTTTATATGTACATGTTTTCTATTTGTCTGTGTAAGTTTATAGGGTCTGTATCACCAAATCGAAAAGATTGGCGATTGAACGGCATTTACATCGGAAATGCTTTTCATCGAGGTGTGTGAGATCGTGATACAGCAAAAATTGGAAAATTTGCCTTTTCCTCACTGTAGTGCAATCTCAGCATTGGTATATATAATTAGCAGGGGGTGGGGGCTACATCCCCCAACAAGAGTGACTTCGATAACCGGCATTTTCGATGTAAATGCTATTCGATCTATGTTTTTTCTGATGTCATGATATAGACCCAGTTTTATAGATATTTGAATTTTTAAGAACGAGTCCTGAGCATTAATTGGTTGTTTGTATCATGTGATTGCTATTTAAAAGGGGTAATGTCCAGTTTTACGTATTCGTTGAGAGAGGGCAATTGCCTGAAAGCTTTGCTTTTCCTTTTGTTTGGTGTTTGGAGTTCTGGCTGGTGTGTTGGAGATTGAAAACACAGTCAACAGCTCATGAAGGAAAAACAATACAGTTATACTTGGCTGGTGGATTAGCAAGTTTTCAGGGTTTACTTCTGCAGCAGGGTTTTTTTGTTACAAGAAAGAAGTTATGCAGATGCAGCAAGGCAAGGAAGAATGGAAGAAGGAACTAAAAGGGGATAAACATTTGCAGTTTCTCAACAACAGAGAAGACCAGTGGTAATAATAAAATGTAAACGTGACAGCAGTGTGAACAGGTGTGACACTATCATCGATAGTATTATTTTGCCTAAAGACTTAAGAGCATTAACTTATTTGGGAGCTGAAGATTTTTTATGAAGTGGCATTTCATAGCTTTAACTTACTGGAAAAATGTATGACTAAGACTGAAACAGAAATAACAGTAACACCATGGAAATACTGTTTATTTCAGAGATTTGGTCTATGCAGTTTAGAAATTCACATATGGATGAGCACGAGTTAAAACTGTTTCTTTCACTATGTAATAAAGTACATTAACTTTAAAAAATAGGTGGTTAAATAAATGTATGGACTTGGAGTTGGAAAATGTGGATAGCAATGCGATGTTAAGGATGGAAAAATTCAGCATATTTCAAATACAGTAATTGTGACTGGTAAAAGCAGATTTGTTAGGTACTGCGGCTAACCGAAAGCATGTTATTTCTGTAGAGATGAAAATCATTTAGTACAGATGTAGGTGTGGCCAATGTGAGGAAAGGAAAAATACAGCAAAAAAACTTTTTCCATTTGTAGAAACTGTAAAGAATTTGGACTCTTCTGGTTTGACTGCCACGTATTAAAAAAGAAAGAGTACATGAAAAGGAAAACTCAGAAGAAAGACATATAATAGAAAATTGTTGAGGATACTGGAGAAAGGTTAGAGATAGAAGAGACAGAGAAGAAATAACTCAACTCAAAGTTTGGTTATTAATATACAGGAAGAAAACAGATTTGCATTTTTAGAAAGTGAAGAGGAGGAAGATGGTGTGATTGAGACAGGAGAAGAACAACATTGTGAAAAATCAATTGATGAGAGACTTAAGAGAAGGAAAAGAAAAAAGATTTAGCAGTAAAACACAAAAAAGGAAAATGATATAAGAATTTATTTTAGCATTAATTGTGAATAGTATTAGAAATTATATAAGAAGTTTGGTGGTGGTGGTAGAATGGTGTAAAAAATTAAAAATTTATGTTTTTCGCTTGCCTGATGCCACAAGAAATGATAAAAAAGAAAGAAAATAATGCAAGTAGTATTGGGGGGTGACAAACTGCTTGGTCAGTATGAAATGAGACATGCTCTGGAATAGAAATTCTTATTAAAAATGAAGAAATAAGAATTCTAGATGTAACAATGGTTAGCACAAAGAAGGGTAGTCATAAGTGATACAAGAATGAGACAAAAATGTATAAGATTGAGTGATTTATAAGGATAGCAATTTGATGAGAAGAAAATAGTTGTTTGAAGAAATTAAGACAACTACTTTAGTGAATTTCAACAGTGATGGTAGGAGATTTTAACAATAACCCGAGGAAAGGAAAATAAGATATTAAGATGGTAACATAATTAATAAAACATGAAGATTTAAAAGTAGGAAAGAACCAATGATAGAAATATAAAAAGGGACATTAGAACAGCACTAAGGAAAATTAAATCAGATACAGTCACAGTTGATGTGATCATGATGTACGAGTTAGGGAAGAAATGGCTCCTGAGTGTACTCAGAGGTAAGGAGAGAAAGGCATATTCTAGATGACCAGAGAACAAGTATATTAGTGCCCGTGTATAAGAACAAAGGGGACTTTCAAAACTGTGGGCAATATGGAGGTACCAAACCCCTGTTGAATGAAGGTTCTGGAGAGGGTGATTGATAAATGAATATGTAGCTTAATAGCAAGTAAGATGGGAGTCGAGCAGTTTGGGTACAGATCAGGATGCAGCAAAACTGACTTAATGTTTATGGTGAGACAGATAGCCAAGAGGAAGCTAGAGCTGAGGAAAGTGTCCAACTGGGCATTCCTAGACTTGAAAGCATATGACAAGGTCACAAGAAAGCTGAATTGGGCAGTCCAGAGATGGATCAAAGCCCCAGAAACATTGGCCGAATTAGTGCAAACTATGTCAAGGACTGTTCAGACTCAGAGTGGTTCCCAGTGAGAGTGGGTGTGCATCAAGGTTAAGCTCTGAGCCCACTGCTATTCATACTAGTGATGGACTACATTAGCAAACAGGTCAGAGGGGACAACTCAACAAAGTTGCTATTTGCAGGTGATGTGGCATTGCAGGCGGACTCAGAATAAGAACTTCAGTTTTTCCTTTCATTCCCCTATCCCTTACTGAAGGTATACAGAATGAAACTGAGTACAGATGAGACAGTTGTAATGTCAGCAAATGGAAAAGTTACTAGCTTCAAATACCTGGATGAATGGTTGAAGAGAGAGGAAATCTGAATGAAAAGGTAAAAGCTAGAATCTGAGAGACTGCAGCCAACTGGCAGAGTGTGTCAGGGAGTAGTATATGACAGAGGAATGTCAAAGAAGTTGAAAAGAAAGGTGTATACAATAGTGGTGTGACCAGTAATTCTGTATAGTACAGAAACCGAAGCAGTGAAGCAGAGCAGTTGAAGCTAGAGTTGATGGAGATGAAGAGCCTAAAATAAGTGATAGGAGCACACTGTGGGACAGATGAAGAAATGATGACAGAGCAAAAGCCAAAGTAGCTCCAATTACTGAGAAGGTCAAAGAGAGCAGATAATGGTGATTCAGGCATATGTGCAGGAAAGCAGAAAAAAATTTTCTGAAGAAACTTTGGGACTGACAGGAAAAAGGCAAGATGAAATGAAGGACTCTAGCAAAGAGAGGGATACGCTGTGTTCAAGAAGACCTACAACAGGCAGGCATGACTGTTAAAGATAGAAAAGAAGCATTGAACCAAGAGAGGTGGTGAAAGCTGATATGACACCATGACCCCTTGTGGAAAACTGGGAAAAGAGGATTGATTATGATATACAAAGGTATTTCTAAAACTGAAATTAATTAAATAGTTCAAACTTAGACGTGAAAGAAATAACAGGGGAAGGAATGGTGGCAGAGGTTTCAGATCACAGGGCAGTATGGGCCAGAATAGGAGAAAACAGAGAAATAATAATGTAGGGAAAAGGGATAAATATATTAACTGTAGATTTTAAAAAGGAAGAAGAAATAAGTGTGAGAGAGAGAGAATGAGATTACAGAAGGATCATATGATAATGAAACTATTTTATAAAAATTGGATGCACACTGGGCATTGTATACATATAAAAATATGTTTAAGAATGGAGCAAAGAATAGAAAAAGAAACTAAAGAAATTGCAAAGAATTATGCTTGAGATAAAAAACAAAAGTCAAAAAATAAGAGAAATAGAAGGACGGATGTAAGAAAAGAATAGAGAAAGATAAAAATGATATAATATAGGCAAATTTTTTTTCCTGACAGGAAAGAAAGAGGAGCTTTCCTCTTATTTAGGATAAGAAGGAAAACAAGAGAAGAAAAGATGGGTACTTAGAATATAAAGGAAACAACAAACAAGATGATCTTATTGAAGTGGTAGAGAAATTTGTATGGGAAATGTATGAAAAGGAGGAAATGGATGGGTAAGAAGAATGGAAAATAAAAATAGATTTGAAAAAGTAAAGATGTTTTTAGAAAATAAGAATAGAAGAAACCAAGAAGCTGATAAAAGAAAAAAAGAATGAATTAGCACCAGGATTGGCAGTATAAGCCATGATTATTAAAAGAAAATTAATAAAGGTGAAGAAGTTTAAAGAAACGAATGAATAAAGGAAGGTATAATGGACAAAGGCTTATGTACTGGAGTGATACAATTTATATGGAGAAAAGCTGGAGTCCTGTGACACTCAGGAATACAGACTATAAAATATTCATGGAAATGCTTCAAAATAATATAGAAAGTAATGGATGAGTTAGTAGGATAATAGGTCTATGGTATAATAGTATGAGAGGTGAAAGAAATATAAATTGTAGAGAAGGAAATAGTAGAGATGATGTTGAAAGAAAATAAAGAAGTAATGATGGGATATAGCATAGCTAAAGTCTTTGATAAAGTGAGTTGTGAATCAATGTGGCAAATTTTAGAGGCATAAGATATAGGAGAAAATATTAATGGAATAAAGAAATGCAATGAAAATTCATGGGTATAAGTTATGATAAATTGATGGATGGTAAACAAATTAAGACAGGAGTAAACCTGAGATGCCCAATGAGTATGTGTTTATTTGTATTAGTAATAAATGCAGCAGTACAGATATGTATGTATGAAATGAGGGAGACACAATGGGAGATGGAAGGAAAAGATAAGTTACCAATATATATGACATAGGCAGATAATTTAGTTCTAATAACTAAAACAAGGGGTGGATAAATGAGGCTGTAATAAGGATTGAAAAAGGTTTTACAAATAAAATGAAGTGTAAGGAATTTGCTGATATAAAAAATAGGATCTATGTCACAAGAAAGTTAATAAAGATTTTGCAAAAAAAAAAAAGTGGTAACTATAAATATAATTAGTGGTTGGAGAGAGAGAGAGATACTGGAAAAATAAAAAAAATGGCTTGGTGGAAATTTATTTCTCATTTCAGACAAAAGACACATGTTGAATATCTGCATATTAGTAAAACTAGCATATATGTGAGAATATATACGTTTCCCACTCAAATAGAAAAAAGATTTTAGATTTGGGACAGCCTTAAGCCCTTTATTAAAAAGTGGGAAGTGGTTTGAATGTATGCCTTTATTTTGGGTAATGGGAAAGGTAAAACAAGAGAAAAGGAGATGATAGTCAAGATGCTATATGAAGAGCATAAATATGTATGAGAAGAAAATGGGAAAAAGAAAATGAATAAATAAGAGGATAAAATAACATGAAAATGAAATTATGGAAGTCAAATGTAAGCGATGTTGATGGGAAAAGAAAATGATGATGTAATGTAATTTGGGGGAGGGGCTTTTTGGTGTACCCATGGAAGAAAATAAAAAAAAAAAGAAAAGGATCAAAAAGGGGAAAAAAGGAAGCCAAAGGTTTGATATTTTTTATGAAGTAAAGGATTCTTTAAGGAAAATTTTATTGATAAGTTACCCTATTAAAGAAAATATGACGTGTAAGTTAATAGATGAAAGAAAAGATGTTATGAAGAAGAAACAAAACACTAGCACTTTTTTGGATTGTAAAAATAATAAAAATGGGGAAAAGTTTAAAAGTGAATATAGATGGGAAGAATTTTAATATATAAATATGAATAAAATATATGGAAAGTATGATAAAGTAATTACATTTGATATTGACAAATGGGATAAATGTTTGTGGCACTATATTTGATGTATAAAAGAAGATGCGAGGATTTGTTATAACAAGAAAAAAGAAAAGGATGGTGTATTAACTAAAATAAGATAGTTGTGGAAGAAAGAGGGTAGTGGACAAATATAAAAAATTATGAAAGTGATAGAATTGTCTAGTTAATTTGTTTTGTGTTGGTAACTTGAAATAATTTTAAATATGAATGAAAAAAAGGTGTGTGTAAATCGATTTAAATTTTTTACGGTATAAAATATCTGAAAAAATGTAATAAAACCTCTACTGTTTTTTTTTTTTTTTATATATATATATATATATATATATATATATATATATATATATATATATATATATATATATATATATATATATATATATATATATAAATAAAATTGCCATGGGATATTTTACATCTACCACTAACTCAGGGAGATGGAGTCTGCTTAATGTCTCATCTGAAGGATGAAACAAAAAAAATGGTGTATGAAATTGGCAAAAAATCCCTAGTAACATCAGAACAACCACTCACAGTAGCCAAAAACCTGGGACAAGGTTGTAAACCTAAACTTTAATCTTCCAAAAACAATATCTGCAGATGTACAAACGGAAATAATCCATGAACAGGAACAAATAGTCAAGCGCTTTTGTCATAACACTTCATCAGAACTAAGTAAAAGTTAGTTGCCCATCCCTTTTATAAAAAAAATATCGTCCCCAATTAACTCAATTAAAGTTCCAGTACTCAGTAGTAAAAAACAGTGATCTAAACACATTAAGCTTACTAATCTAAATAATACATATATAAAATACATTAATACATACCCTATCTACTGATAGACTAATAATATTCATTCCATCAATTACAAAGATTAAAAAAAAATAGTTATAAAAATTAATACAACATATGAGGTTAAAGGGGTACTAAGTAAATGTTAAAGTTTGGTTGCCCTATATTTTAACTCGGGTCTAATACAAATGTGGTCATTAATTCCAGGAGCAACAGTGGCATTCAATTTAAATTGCCATCTCATTTCAGCCCTTAGGAATTTATTTGTCCAGTCACCCCCTCTAATGTGTTTACTAACCACCTCTAAAATGCCAAACTCAGGGAGATGGAGTCTGTTTAATGTCTCATCTGAAGGATGCCTCACTCAGATTCACAGCACCCCTGGAAACGCATCATTACTTACTGCACTGGAAACGCATCATTACTTACCAAAAGCAAGTGTGTGCTCTCTTTGAGCCGCTCTGACTGCTCTACTAAATGCATGCATTTTATAATTGACTAAATAAAAATATCATAGTTTCAAATGTCATTTAGCATCTCAACTAGTATATAGAAAGAAGGAAAAGTAAAACCCCCACAAAATAAATAATGAAAACAAAAATACCATAAGAATTTTGACAATTAAACTGAATGCATAAAAAGAAAAATTGAAAAAATATATGTTGCAAATGTAATAAATGTCATCATTACTTCACTGTAATATTTTCAGAATGCCATTATCATTAATAAAAGTCTTGATTTAGGAAAAAATATTATATGTAATATTATTACATTTAGACCTACATTTAACAGCATTAAATTCGTTATCATATACATATGACAAATGTTTAAGAAAATCCAAAAAAAATATTCTGACTTTTTCCAATTACTACCATTATATATAAACCATAAAAATGTTTTAGCTTTTATAACATAGAATTGGAGAATCAAGTAGCACCATATGTTGTGCTCCTTCACAATTTTCTGTCCAAAGAGATTTAACAAAACATTGACAATTAATTCCAGAATTTCTTTAAAGACTTGTATAAAATGTCTTTCCAATCTGTTTTCATTTCTTCATTACAACTCCAGTGCAAATTAATGTACTATCTTTTAAAAATATTTTATCAATCATATGTGATATAAGAAATGCTTGATTCGACAATTGACTCCCGCTAACATTGTAAGCGTACAACTGTCACTTTTGCTCAGCTGGTTGTCATACTTCCCCAGTTGAGGTACTTGACACACTGTCCTACAGGATATAAGAAGTGCACTGAACAGCAGAGATTGCCCTCCATATCCTATGTTTTCCCACATGGCACATGAAAGCCTTCATGGTCATATTCAGCCTTCATGCCATAGCTTCAGACTCCAACACAATTTAATATTATGTTAGTAGACACACAAGCCTGAGAAGAAATATTCTGTGCTCTTGTATTACATTCAAAGCAAGGATAGAATAATTCAAGTATAGTAATGAGAGTTTTGTATATTCCAACACTCTAAATGAGTGGAATGCTGAGGTGAATTGAGAAGAAGCAAAGAAAATGCTCTCCAATTATCTAAACTCTAAATGATGGTGATCTATGAGCATGCAGCTGTACTGCTACTGACTACATGCTGGATGTGTCAAATAGGTATGATAATGTTTTGTGCTTACATGTCCGAGTATGTATTTGTTTTAGATGAAAAACGGAAGTATTCTATTTTTTTTTTCCACAGGCACTATACATGGCTGGATGACAATGGCAAAAAGGTGAAGTGCACTGCTCCTCTTTACTTTGATTATGTGACATCATACATCCAGGATCTTCTCACTGATGAAAATGTTTTCCCAACTAAAAAAGGTATGTGAGCAGTTAAGAGAAATATATTTTATAACAACATTTCTAATGTGCAAGTCTCGTACTGAACAGAAGGTATCCCATCTAATCACAGCCTTATTCCTACTCCCAATAATTCCTGTTGCATTACATTTGAAATGCCAACCCTATTGCTACTGACATGGTGAAACATCTGTTGGGATAGAGAGAGCCTGTGGATATTTGTGTTAGACCTTCCTAGCTCTGTAACTCTTTGCATGCAATTAACTAGAAGCAGACATTCATGCACACATTCCAGGGCATCCTCAGCCACCAGTACTTGTAGAAGTAAGTTTCACTAGCATACACTGCAGTAAGAAACAGTTTCCCCAGCCTCCATTTGTGAGTTGTACTGCTACAGTAATACTGTCATACTCCTACAAGATGGAGGAGCTAGTCAATGGTTACATCATGCCACCCTTCCCTTCTCTTCTGAACTCCTGGTATCAGAGAATCCTATTTAGGTCATGGTCACAGGTGGGATAAAAACCCCTGTATATACTGTCCAGCTGGCATAAGTGAAGAGCAAATGTAAAATCATGCATCCTCTTAAATTTCATCTTTTAAATTTTGTCATGATTGGTAAGGAGTTATGCTTTTCTTGTTTAAAGATGCTGATGGCACAAATAACTGATTTCATAAGAAACCAGTACAAAAAGAAAATGAGTTTTAATCTGCCTGTTACAAAAAGTGAAAAAGTATTCTGGCAGTACTAGTTTATAACCATCTGGACTAATAAATGTTAGTAAAATTCCAGGTGAATACGAAAGTGTAAATAAAACTCTTCAAAGCTAATAGAAAAATGTAAATAAAACTCTTCAAAGCTAATAAAAAGACTGGAGTATACTAAATAAACATTGTAAGCTTTCATTTCTAGGCAAAACAAGCAGGAAAAGAGGAAAACATTACATTGGATAAGTCCAAACTGCCCATAGCTTCCATGATTGAAGTCATTCTCTTCATGTTTACTATTTCCAGTTATAGTCATCATGAAGTGTCAACTAAAATAAATAAAATGTATTAGTTAATATAACACTACTGAGATGGAGTATAAACATTAACAGAAAGCACCGTTTCAGCTCACTTATTAAAGGTTATGGCCCAGACAAGACAAGGTGTGTTTGATCATACCACAGCCATCCTGAATGCCAAGACTTATTTATTTTTTCCTCAGGATTCACCATATGTGTTTGAGATTGAAAGCCTGACTGTAGCAACAGCCACTGAAAAGTGGTGTGTCTCTTTTCCAGTATTTTCCCTTCCTGATGAAAATTACTCCCTTCAATTATTCATTTATTTATTGACATTTGATTAACAGGAAAGTCTGATTGCACAGGAGTTCATTTTCAACAGAGGCACAGGGAGAAAAGCTCCCAAAGTATTACAAAACATTTTGAGAATAATAATTTTACAGTCTTTAAAACTAATACAAAAAACAAACAAAAAAAAAACAAATACAGTTAAAATAATTATACCAAATTAGACATAATATAAAAACATTAGTTAAGAATAGGTACAAGCTATATGACAATGATTTAATAGAGAAATTTTAGACAGTTTACAGAGGAATTAAAGGTATGTTAGTATAATACAAACCGGAATTGCAAAATGATGTGAGAGAAAAATGGGCTTATGGTGTATTTAGAGAGAAAGCCAGCAGAGGGAAATTGATAGACGGGAGGGAGTGAGTGAAAAAGAGAGAATATGGAGATTTAAGGTATGAATATGTATTTGTCCACATTTAGAGAAATAGTTTATCCTTGTGAAAATTAGCCTTTGCATTAACTCTGTCCTATCAGCTGCAGCACCACACCCATATTACTCATTAACTCTGCCCTATCAGCTGCAGCACCACACCCATATTACTCCATGTTTTTGGCTGTGCAGGTGTCAACGAATTAGTCTCTGATAAATAAATAAAAATATTGACCTTCTAGTCCTGGTCTGTGCCACTCCTTCTCATGAACTGTTAAAGACCATTTCACTAGGACCATTTATAGCCTCTAACCAGACCTCCTAGCCCTCCACCTCCTTTCATTTGGTCGCCAAATACAGATGGATCATGCGGTCTATGGAGTTCTGAAGAAATTACCACATTTGTTTCAGTTTGAGGAGAGAGTATTGAAAACTGACAACAGTGATTCAGTGTTTACCAAATGAATTTAATGTCCTAATCCTGGCATTGGTCAGTAGTTTCAGCTTAAATGCATTTATTTCTTTCTCATGATATGTGCATTATACAGCAGTTGCATAAAGAGCTTTCCTGTTTGAACAGAGTAATACTGTTCACATTTTTTCATAGCATGGTAGCCCAGAGGTGTCCTTCTAAATAGAGGGTGGACAGAATTTTGAAAATTAGCCAACATATGACCATTCATTGAAATACTTATAGTAATTTAATGTACCATCATCATCATAAGCAAAGCACTTCCCTTGTTTTGTGCTCAATGGCTGAGGAATGAAGGCATCTTCTAAAACAGGAAAATTTGTTCCTGTAATTTATAGTTAATGCTGTTTGGGGGTTGTAGGCTCATTCATTTTATAGCTTGGGGATCATATGGGTGTGAAGATCCAGTATTACAGAAAAGGCCATCTTTTTTTTTTTGGGGGGGGGGGTCTCTCGATACTGAATGACTAATTCCCATGTGTCATAAAGACTGGGCACCCTTCAGTTTTACTGTAAAGGAATTCTAGGTACAAAAGTAGTCTGAATATATTTCAGTGGAATCTAGTTAACAAATAATAGAGCATTTTCACTTAACGTTATAATTAAGAAGTAAAGTTGATAAAAATAAGGTAATGTAGAATTGATAAAATATTATATTAAATAAAATATTAATTAAATATCAAATGTATAACATGAAGAATATTTAAAACTAAAAACTACTTGTATTTTAATGCAGGAGATAGAAAAGATCTGAAGAAATGCAATATCACTAAAGAATGCAGAGTTTGTGAAAGTGAAAAGACAAAGACAACAAGAGCATATCTTTTAGTTGTCAAAAACACTTGCATTTAAATAATTTTTATTTTAACATTATATAACGTTTAATAATTGCATAATAGCCAGCAAATCATGCTCCAAAGAAGACTGTCTTGAAATATTTTCTGCAACTGAAGCACAGTCTTCTTAATAATCTAAAGACAAGGTTAAAAACACTTTTTAGAGAGGACCTAAATTAATCCAGTCTTAATGAGGCTGAGACAGAAAACCATCTGAGAAACCTAGTTTAAAATATGCAGATACCATCAGGTTAACAGCAACAATTCCATGCACAAAGAATGCTAAGGGACTATAACAGTGTGACAATTATTTGAGTGATCATAAATAAGATCTGAAAATATTCAAAGATAAATTTAGATTAATAAGGCTTGGACAGACTAGCCAATTACATGTGCACACTAAAATCTACTGCCAAATATCAGGACAACAGGAGTTATAGTTACAGCTGATCTTGCATTTGAAAAAATATAAGACTTAAGTATTGTAACTAGAACAATGTGAAGTAGTTTTAGATGAACAGACGCTGCAAATATAGACGTGATCTTGCCTTTTTCAAAAATTTTATTTTTAACTGAGTAAGTCAACTGATCCCTCATTGATGCTTTGAAAGTCATGAACCTCACCGCAAGGTCAAGGATGAATGCAATATTTATAGATAGTTTAGAGTAGCCATACAGCTGTCCTGTCTATTAGAAGTAGATGGAAACCAGAATATCCCCTGAGAAAACTTGCATAGAAATGTGGAGAACATGCAGAGTCCACACAAATGGTAACCCAAGGTCAGGATTAATGTCTGGATCTTTGAGTTCTAAGGCAGAAATTGAAATAGTGAGCTCCTGTGCTTCCCATCCTTAATCAGGTAGAATCTGTGCCATCTGTCAACTGCTGAATTAATAGTTAGATTAGTCCTTGAGTGCACCACAGAAATGTGGTCTCATTTTAAGGTACATCTCCAGCAGAATGGATTCACCCTTAGAACATGTGACTTAACTTTATAGGAATGTAAAAGTATATGAGCTGACATTGACAGACAAAAAAAACTGTATTTATGCTATCTGGTAAAGTATCTAGTTATCCTCAATATTTTGTCCCAAGCAGACTTAGTCTGTGTGTTTAGTGACCTTTCCCATGGAAGCCTGCATTTATTTGTAAAGATCTCCCTTGAACTAATTCAGATTTTATACAGATATCCAATATCTCCTCTTCATGCTACAGAGGGGGTCCTATAGTCTGTGATCCATTTAATCCATCTACGTCACTCCACTATGAGTATTGTATATAATTTATTTGAATACAACCTCTCAGTTACCTTGTAATAAAATTATGCTTTATTTTGTGACACTCCCGTTTTAGCTACAAAGTCCTCCCAATTAGTTGGGAGTCACCCTGGAACTAGTTGCTCCCGGTACAACAATCCTGGGAAAATGCAAATACTGTTTGATTGATGCTACTTATGGACTTATTGGAACAAGACTCTTCAGCCAATTCTCCATAAAGGTCAGCTTGAATGCCTGTCTAACTGATCTTAGTGAGGTCACCGTAATACTAGAGGAAGAGCCCTCCTGCAATGTAGAAGTTGAAAGAAGTCTGTCTTACCTTCTGAGAGGGCCATAATTAGGATACTCCATCAGGCATTTTTATCTGGGATAATCAGATCCCAAAAAACACTTCAATCTGGCAGCAAGAGTAAGTCTCCACATTTTGTAATCCTATGCCTCCACCCCGTACTTAGGAAGTGTCAGGTGCTGCCAACCAATGCTGGGCTGTTCTCCTGCCCATAAAATACCCTCAAGCTAGATTTCATGGAAAACCTAAATGTAGTGCAGAGCACAAAGGAATGAACTGAGAAGCATAAAAAATTATTTGGAGTACTTATCTGGGTATGGCCATCACTCTTTGGGTCATATCCATACAGAATCTCCTCCAATTTTGAAATTAGCTTTTAACCTCATGCAATATTTTGTTTCATATGTAGAGACTAAAGTAGCTTTAGGATCCCAATTGGATTCTCAAATAAGTAAGTGATTTCTCATTAGCCAGAAAAGAGTAATAGTGAATCGTTGAAGCTGAGAGACAGTAATTGATGTGGACTACATTGATTTTATTAGGATTCACCATGTATACAGAAAAGCGCTAAAGTTCTGAAGTTTTTGAAAAACAAAAATGCAAAGGAAGGTAGGCCTCTGCATTAGATACATAGACAAACCAATAAATCAGCTGCTTATAAGGAAAGCTTATATGGTTCCCCTCCCATGTCAATGCACTCCAAGTGTGAGAGATGGATATTTACTGCCAGTGGTTCCAAATAAATGGCAAAAAGCATAGGGTAGGGAGGACATCCTCGTCTTGTGACCCTTTTTATTTAAATTGGATCTGAAACTGAATTAGTTAATTTAACCGAAGCTACTGCCCTATGATAGATGTTACATAGAGTTAAAATGAATGGTTTTGGAAAGTTTACGGCCCATAACATCTCCCATAAATATGACACATGCACACTATTGACTGCTTCCTCTGCATCAAGGCTGGCTATAAGTAAAGACCTGTGGGCGTCTGTGGCTTTTTCTAGAAAAATGGTAGCTTTAATTAAACTGTTAAAAGTAGATCTGTCATGAACAAAACCAGTTTGGTCTAGATGAATAATCTTGGGAATCAAACATGAGAGACTGGTCTGAGGAATCATTGTAAATAACTTATGGTCTAAAATCAAGATAAGTCTATATGAAGATGAGAGAGTTGGACCCATCCAGGGTACAAGAATCACTACTATGACCACTTAAGCCATGAAACTGGGGGCAAATGTCCACCCTTCAAGAAGCTATTGTAAAGTTGGATGAACACAGAAATAAAGTTGTCCTCACTCAATATATATAGTTCCTGAAGAAGTCCACTTGTGCTGAAGCCTTTCCAGGGGACACCGTATTAAGGGCCATTGATAACTCCTGTTGGGAAATTGCAGCAACCAAAACCACTCACTTCCTTACTGACCAAGCTCAGAAGATCCAGGGGGCCAGATACTCCCTAATGATAGCTGACAGGCTAGAGTGTTCTGAATGCAGAGATGAGTAATTATGCACAAAGACATCACTGATTTCCATGAACAGATTTTATTGCCTTTAGGGTCTCGGAGTTGCAATATCTGTCTATCCACTGACTGTTTCCTTAAACTTAAGGCTAAAAACCTTGTATTAGTGGGAGATATGTTGAAGTCCTGTAATTTCACAGCCTTAAGAGGATGTTGGGCTTTATATGAAAGGAGGGAGTCAATTTGTTTTCTCAACTCTATAAATTTATTATAGGACATTTGGTTAGCCACCTCTGGGTGGGAAGAAGCTCTTTCTGCAACTCTGCTAGATTAATATTAATTTTTTTCTTCTGTTCCCCAGTGTGAACTTTCAGAAAGTTTTCTAACCTGGTCTTAAAAGCTTCCCACTTATTAGGAAAGTATTTCTCTAAAAGACTGAGCTTTAGAGGCTTCCTCTTGAAACATCTCCCCTTATCCCTATTCCCTTGTATAATAAATCCATTCTCCACCACTTGTTTATAATTCTGGGTATTTGCAACTTTACTTGCAATGGGGCATGATCTGAAATACAAATGGCTAAAACCATGAAGTAGTCATATATCAGTGCTCTCAAGAAAACAACACCTTGTTGATCCTAAGAATGCTTTTGTAGTGAAGGAATAATAGGTGTAGATATTGCATGATAAACCCAATATGTTACATGAATCTACCATACCAAACATTGAGATATACCCCTTAAACAGATTCCATACTAGAGATGGAGACTTCTTTTCATGGACCACAACAAACCTTGTTCCTTTCATGTGCTGCCAGAAACCTTGTTGGTGCTATAATCTTTTCCCAGTCTCTCGCCCAAAATAATGTGCTCTGCTGCAATGACACCCATTCCCTAAATAATGGTACCAATTCCCTTAATAAAGATCCTGTTGGTACATAAACATTAACCAAAGAAAAATCAATACCTGCCAGAAAGCCCCATAGCATCATGTATCTACCTTAATCATCTATAAATACATTCATAATCTGATGTGGGAGTCCACTACCAATCACTATATATTTGGACAAGGTGCAAAATAGCCCTGCTGGTAAGGCCCATTTAAAATCTGAGCATGCTCACCTGGAAAAAGATGCAACTCCTGAAGACAAACTAAGTGGGGTCTGACAGAATAAATATGGGCATATATTCTCTTATTTTCATCAGCCGACCAGTTCACATTCCAAAAAAAAAATGTCAAATGTCCCCATAATATAACTGCTTCAGTGCACGTGAACCTGACAACATGCTCGCCTGAATTCCAGGGGAAATGAGATATACCAATATACCAAAGCAACACACTCACAAGCTCAGAAAGTTATGTTAAAACTTAACTCCAATAATCTTTAAGCAAACAGTAAAGTTATTGAACCTGAACATCCAAAATAGTCTAATTACAAATACTGTACAAAATACTAGATGGCAGGCGAGCTACAAAGTTAGAAGTCTGTTCCAGAAATAATTCTCCTCCACAAAATGTGAATACTTTTAAAATTAAATAAGTAAATGGAGGAGAGCAGAGGATGCAAAATTAAAAAAAAAAAAAATTTTTGCAGACTTTTTACCCCCCACCGTCTGTGGACTTTCTGCCCCCTCCTGGCCAACTCATTTGTCCACCTTCACCAGGATGAGAGTCAAATGGGAGTGTGTGTCATTTAGACATTCAGGGTCAGTTTGCATTTTTCTGCCTTTCTCCCCTGATGTTATCTGCATACACACTGCTAGTGCTTGGAAGAGGTGTATAATGGGCCTCCCACTGAGGATTCCCCTCACTCCTGCAATAGATGTTCATCTTTCAAGTGGCCCCTCGCCTCCCCACTGTGTACGCAAGATGGCCTCTCCAATCAGGAGGTGCACTGCCCAGTGTGCCATTGAGTGCAAGTGAATATCTCCCATCCCCACAACACAGCCAAGTGGGCAATGCCCTTCAGTCCTCCAACGGCCTTCCTGGCTTTTCCAATTCCAGGGCTGCTACTTGACACTGTCTATTGGATGGCATTAGGACTAGTGGGGTTTTTTTTTTCATTGATTTAGGTGGAGGGCACTGTAAGAGTTGGCTAGCAGCATGTATTTTGTGTACTCTGTCTTATTGTATTTTTTAATTAAAGTAGTGGGTACCCCCTTCCATTGTAGTGAATGGGAGAATCTTCTTGATTTGTTTTTTTGTGTTGTATCACTTATATTTTTATTTTGTGATTCAATTTACTATCTTGTCTGTTGTATGGTTGAGTTATAGTTAGGGTTTTTAAGTTTAGTTTGACATTTTTTTTGTATTTTTCACACTGTAAGGCATGGGGGTGAAGATGCAGTTTGGTTTGTTTAATTTCATTGGGGGATATAATCAACCTGTAGATTTTTGGGATAGGTTAACCAACCTATATTTACACTTTTTACTAGATATGTGTTTATTCCATCACTTTTAGGGGCTCCAAAGTTTATGCTTAGATATATATATAGATATATATATAGATAGCTATAGGTATATAGATATAGCCATATGTATATAGATATAGTTATAGGGATATAGGTATATATATATATATATATAGCTCCCACTGTATTTCATTGTAGAAGTAATAGACTGTAGTTTTCCATAGCAACACAAGGTGGAGCTCCTTTTCAGGGATATAAAAGACAATTTTGAAAGTGAAATGGGAGTCTGAGATACTAGCTGAAGAAAGAAAGACTGAAACAGGGAGCTGAAGGGAAAAAGGGCCTTGCGGCATGACTGGATTTTCTTTCTAGTGCTTTGAGACAGGGAAGTGACGTAGCAGATTGTGTCTGTCTTTTGCTAAAATCCTGGATGATGGTATTTTGTGGAATCAGGAGAGAAGTCTAAAACCAGTAGTTCCATGCCTGCATATGATTCAGCAAGAAAAGGAGTTCCTTTGGGCCTAGTACAGAGAAGCCATAGATGATTACCAGAGTTCTGGCAGGTGATTTTCTACTTTTCTCATCAGAGGAACCACGGTGCCTGGTCACTAGGATATTCTCGACGGAGTGCTGAGAGGCTCTGGCTGTCATTTTATATTTTTATAAGATTGTGGATCCCCCCCCCCCAAATGCTTTGTGGATTACAAATAACTGGGATCCATATGAGCTCCAACTTGGGCCCCATCATTCCGGCAGCAAGACTGTAAATAGTCACCGGCCAGTGAACAGGGTATAATAGAGTGTTTCATAGCTGGTCTGTTTAGAATTGATCAAGGGGGTTGAGAGTGTTAGTACTGCTCAATGACATTGCATTTTCTCATATTTGTAATGTTGCATTATAAATCTTCATTGTTCAATGACATTGCATTTTGCTCATTTTAGGACTGCTGCCTTCAAGAATTTTGCTGCTCAATGACATTGCATTTTCTCATATCTGTGTTGTTGTATTATAACTCTTTTATTGCTTAATAGGTTCATAGGTTCATACTAGGCTATCTGCCCTAGGGCATTTATAAGCCTAGCCAGAGTGTGTGTGGCTTTCACCACCCCTTAAGATGACAATACTATACCCATTAGTTTGCTGTGCCTCTGTCCAGCAGTGACACAGAGATGATTCCTGGGGTAAACCTACGATCTCCCATCCACTCGTCAAGATTTCTCTTGAACAGAGTCAGTGAGGGGCTCTGCCTCACATGGACTGGGATTCTGTTCCATAGTGTAGGGAGTCTCTGGGTGATGAATCTGTCCCTCCAGCACATCCTATTTATATCCGTGTTGAGGTTTAAGTCTCTTGCTCTTGTGGCTCTGGTGGATTTGGATTTTTTGAGGTGGAGCATGTCCATTAATTCCGGGTTGGACATGGCCTTGCATGTCAGGCACAGATCACCTCTGAGCAGGCGGTATGCGACTGAATAGAGCTGGAGTTTCTTCAGTCGGGCATCGTATGACATATGTTTGAGCCCCTTTATCCTTTTGGTGAGGAACTTTTGGGGTCTTTCCAACTGCTGCAGGTGTCGGGTAAGGTACATTCGAATGGGGCGTTGTACTCAATCATTGGTCTGATAAGTGAAGAGTACAGGGGTACAATGACCTCTCCTGATCTGGATGTGAATCCCTTCATGATCAGGTGGGCAATGTAGAAGGTCTTCCTAACCACTTTGGCAATGTGAGTGTCAAAAGAGAGGTTACTGTCAACTTGGGTCCCCAGGTCCCTGATAACTTCTTCCATGTTTAATGGATTACCACCTATGTGGTAATTAGGGGTTACCTTGTTTTTCCCAAAGGGTATGACTATACATTTTTGGCATTTAGCTTAAGGCCATGGCTCTGGCACCAGTTATCCATTTCTATGAGACCTCTCTGGAGGATGTCTGTGTCTGATGGAGTGTCAATTATGGTGCCCAGTTTGCAGTTATCTGCAAATTTTGTCAGCCACAATCCCCCTATGTTTGCCTGCACTTCAGAAAAATAAATGCCGAACAAGAGGGGGCCCAGGACTGAGCCCTGTGGGACACCGCTCGTGACCGGCTTAGAGTCTGACATGGCACCAGCAACTCTAACCCTGTGTGTTCTGTCCTTGAGCCAGTTTGCAACCCATCTTGTGACATATGGGTTTACATCTAAGCTGGTGAGCTTTTCTATGATGCCCGAGTGGGGTATTGTGTCGAGCAGCTTTTGCTAGGTCAAGGTAGGCTGTGTGAACTGCCTTACCCTCATCAATGGCCTTAGTGACTGTTTGAAAAAGTTGACCAAGTTCAAGAGGCAGGATCTGCCCTTGACAAAGCCAAATTGGGTAGGATCCAGTGTCTGTAGGTCCCCAATGTCTTTATTTATGAGTTCCATTATGATCCTCTCCATAGCTTTGCAGACAAGGCTCGTCAAGCTTATGGGCGGTAATTTCAGGGTCCGTAGAAGCACTGCCTTTGTGGAGTGGGACCACAGTTGCCGTCGCCATTCTTTGGAGTGCGTATCCTGTAGTAAGGCTAAGATTAAACAGCAGCCTTATGTGTGGGTTTAGTTCCTCATTGAGTTCATGTAGCACACAGCCGGGGACACCGTCCGGTCCCATTGATGCTGTGTTTTTGCTTTAGAGAGAGCAGCTCTCACCTGGGCATCTGAGATGTTTGGGAGGCTAGACTCTGGTGGGATAGATATTTCTCCTTTTTGGGGAGGGAGGGAGAAATTTGCACTGAACCTGTCTGCCAGTATGTTGGCAATGTCTGTGGGTTCAGTGATTTTTTTATCATTTTGGACTAATTCTGAGCATATCTGGGAGTTTCCACCCAAGTTTCTAACATAGCTAAAGAAGGCCTTATGATTGTCTTTTGTGTCATTAGCGATTTTTCTCTCAAAGTTGGCCTTGGATGATTTTATGAGTGATCGTAGTTTTTGCTAGTATTGATCAGAGATGCCTTCCCTTTTAGGGATTTTGCTCTGTCATGTAGTAGCTTTCTCCTCTTGTTGTAGAGTTTGTTTATGGCTGGGGTCCACCAGACCGGGCACCTGCCTTTGGTGGAAAGGGTCTTGATTTTATTAGGGATTGCTTGATCCATACATTCCTGGAGGTGCTCGTAGAAGGCATTTGTAAGGGTTTCAGCAGCGTGGGTTGTGGTTTCCACTGGCTCGGGGCCTTGAAGGATACCACTCCAGTCTTAAGAAGTGTGAAGTTTGCTTTTGAGAAGTTCTTCACTGTGGTCTTTTGCTGGGGTGGGGGCGGGATGTGGATCTCCAGTGAGATTAATTTATGGTCTGATCTCACCAATGAGGGATATACTTCGGTGTGGAGCATTTTGTCCCCATGTTTGTGATGATCAGGTCTAGTATATTTTCTCCTCTTGTGGGAATGGTGACTAGTTGTTCCATAGCATTTGAGTTTATGAACTCCAGGAACCTTTGGGCTAGGGTGTTGGGGCTTGAGTAATGTTCCCAGTCTATGTTTGGGTAGTTGAAGTCACCCAATATGATGGTGTTTGGAGAGACATTCATACTCTCCAGTGTCTTCAGGAAGGCTGTGTGGGTTTCCTGAGTTTGAGAAGGTGGTCTGTAGCATGTTACAAACTGTAGGGCAGTTTTACCTATGGTTAATTGCACCTGGATGGTCTCCGATGCTTCGTGCGTTGCCACTAACCTGGAGGTGTGGGTATCCTTTATGAATATGGATACTCCCCTCCTTTTGTGGTTCGGTCCGGATTTTGGGGCGGAACGCATGATATGAGGTATAACCTGATAGTGCTGGGGTGCTCTCAGGAGCCTTGAACCAGGTTTCAGTCACAGCACAGACATCGATGTTCTCCATACTGAGGAGGGCTTTGAGGGCGTGCATCTTGAGGTTTAGACTTCTGGCATTGAGCAGTATTACCCTTAGTTTTTCTCCATTTTGTTTTCTAGGGTGGTAGGTTTATCATTTGAGCCTTGCCTAAAAAGGCACTATGGGGGTGGTAAGAGCCTTTGCCAATATCCGGAAGCCCAGGGTGACAGGTGCAAGCCGTCCCTTGCGAAGCAGCGTGGCTTGTCAAGCATGTCATCCCAGGCAGACAGACATTGGATCCCCTTAGAATGACACCAGTAATTAAGCCAATTATTAAAGCTGATCATTTTGTCTCTGTATTGTGGCATCATTCTTGGTGAGGGTAGGATACTGCTCAGGGTCAGGGTCATACCGGCCTGGGCTACATAATCTGAGAGCTCCTCTATGTCTCTTTTCATGTAGTCCAGGGAGGTGCGTCTCAGGTCGTTCACACCAGCATGGACAATGACTGAGTCATACTTGTACTTGCTGTGGAGTGACCTGAGTGCTTGTGTTATGTGGCGGATTCTAGCGCCTGACAGGCAGCTTACTGTGATCTTTTCCTTGTTCAGTCTGGTGAGTGGGACGTCAGTGTGTCTGACTATGGAGTCACCTATAACAAGTGTGTCTGGCATTGTGTTTGGCCTTAAGGGCTGTGACTGTTTAGCACACTGACTTTGAGAACTATGTGTTGCATGTCTTATGTCTTGAGGTGGCAGTTGCTTGGGTGTCTGCTTTGGAGGCCTCTGTAGTTTTGGTAGATTTTTGATCAGTGCCTCCGAGTATGTCTTTGTGTGTTTATGTGTTTGTTTTGCAGTTGTGATAGTTCTATGTGAAACTGGGTTTGTGGTGTGCATGGTTTCCTTCTCCTCCTGTCTGGTCTTGCCAGTCCTGAGTTGAGAGAGCTCAGCCTCCAGTTTGGCTATATAGTTGCATCTCTCACATGTATTTGTGTTTTGTGGGAGAAGGAGTGGGTTGTCTGTGTACATGAGGCAATTGTAACATTGCCTCAAGATGCCCAGATTCACCAGCTGAACAGGAGAGGCGCTAGCAACTGACCCTTGACATGCTAGAAAAAGTGAAAAAGTTTGCTGTGTAACTGAGTCAGAAGGGACCTATAGGGAAATGGGTACTCAAGGGGATTCTAGGCTAATGTAGTACTTTGTTTAGTATTTAAGTACTTTACCTATATAAAAATGCTTTAGGAGCAAGTGCTGAGCTTTTGAGATAGAGAATAGACTGTTTAGATTGCAAGTAGAGAAGTTCTAAGGGAAAAATTGAAGAGCAGACTTTACGGATCCAGAAATAGTTTAACCGGCGCTGCCCGATGGTGCTCTATGGGCAACTCCGTGCTAAATCACGCAAAAGCGCGCTAAAGCGGGCTTTATAGCAGGGGGTTGAAAAGAGCTAGGAATTGACCCAAAATGGCCAATAGACTACAATTTTCTAGCTGGAACAACTGCTCTAGGGACAAATAGGCTGCTCAGTGCTCCCCACTCCCACTGGTGAACAAAGAAGCTTCCCTTTATCCAAATAAGGATATGGAATAGCACAGGAACCAAGCCAAAGCCCCCAGAGATCAGCAAACTCTGAAGACTGGACTATTCTAGTTCAGTAAGGTGGGAAAACAAGATTTTTTTTTTTTTTTTTTTTTTTGCAGAAAACAGAGGAAAAACAGACAGTAAATGCTTTCAAACGGCTAGCGCACTTGAGTGTGTTAGCCTACAGGTAAAATTAAGCAACAAATAACTTTTTTAAAAGTGCAAAACAGTTAATCAACACAAAAACAGTTTAAATAGAATGCAGAGCTGTATAAACAGGCGAAAATGCAGTCGCTAAGCAGTAAATAATCAAAAAGCCAGAAAAAAATACTTAAATCCGGAAAAAGTCACTCTTTGCTCTCTGCTGCTTGTAGAACTCTGCAGGACACCACGAGGAGCTGTGCGAGTTGAATACAAGCGAAAGCGGCTAAAGCGGGCTTTATTACAGGGGCTGAAAAGAGCTAGGAATTGACCCAAAATGGCCACTAGACTACAAGTTTCTGGCTGGAACCACTCCTCTAGGGGCAAATAGGCCGCTCAGTGCTCCCCACTCCCACTGGTGAACAAAGACGCTTCCTTTTATCCAAATAAGGATATGGAATAGCACAGGAACCAAGACAAAGCCCAGAGATCAGCAAACTCTGAAGACTGGACTATTCTAGTTCAGTAAGGCGGGAAAACAAGATTTTTGTTTTTTTTCTTTTTGCAGAAAACAGAGGAAAAACAGACAGTAAATGCTATAAATGCTTTTAAGCGGCTAGCGCACTTGAGTGTGTTAGTCTACAGGTAAAATTAAGCAACAAATAACTTTTTAAAAGTGCAAAACAGTTAATCAACACAAAAACAGTTTAAATAGAATGCAGAGCTGTATAAACAGGCTAAAATGCAGTCGCTAAGCAGTAAATAATCAAAAAGCCAGAAAAAAAATACTTAACTCAGTTATAGCAAATACATTTATAACAAATGTTCTGAAATATACTGTATATTTCCAAAATGTTTGAGAAGGACAGTCAGAACACAAGAAGGTTCAGGCGAAAGAGAGAAAAAAAAAGTTTTGTTTTACTATTTGAAAGGGAAAAAGGAGGAACAGAAGGCCTTATCAAATGTTCTCTCTGTATTAAGCAGAATGAGCTAATGACACTAGATGGGAGGTGTGTCACAGTAGGGGCGGGCAACTGCAAAGCCACTAATAGCCTACAGACAGCAAGCACTAGAGAGACAAATGAAAGTTTTTAAACAGATAAGGATTTGTGAAGATACTGAATAGACAAAGTGCTTTATATATATTAAATTGTAAAAACAGTAATCTGTAAAAATAATCAAAAAAAAGTCAAGATACTTATATTTTGTAGCTCAGTTGCGGTCAACAACTTCTCCAGTCTGCATTGTGTGCAAAGACCATGGCATTGCATTTTTCCCATATTTATATTGCTGCATTATAAAGCTTTCCTGCTCATTGATATTGCCTTCTTTGTGCATTTTTGAATGTCTAGACCTTTTTCTGTTGAGTTCCAGGGAAGAGAGTGAATGTATGTTTTCATTGCATGCGTATCTCACCTTGCCTTATTGCTAACTGGTGCACTGTTGCATTTTTCCCATATTTATATTGCTGCATTATAAAGCTGTCCTGCTCATTGATATTGCCTTCTTTGTGCATTTTTGAATGTCTAGACCTTTTTCTGTTGAGTTCCAGGGAAGAGAGTGAATGTATGTTTTCATTGCATCCGTATCTCACCTTGCCTTATTGCTAACTGGTGCACTGTTGAAATAATTTGTTTGTGATTGTGCTATTGCCTTTTAAACTAGATGTGTCACCTAGAATAAAATCTGTCATTCTTGACACCTTGGTGCGTTGAGCCTATAGGGGTGTCACCAGAGTCAGGTAGGAAGGAACCTATATCTACTTCAGCTACACCTGCGGGTGTGCTACATCATCATCTTCTTTCAGCTGTTCCCGTTAGGGGTCACCACAGTGGATCACCTGTTTCCATTTCTTCCTGTCCTCTGCATCTTGCTCTGTCACACCAGCCACCTACATGTCCTCTCTCACCACATCTATAAACCTTATCTTAGGCCTTCCTCTTTTCCTGTTACCTGGTAATTTCATCCTTAGCATTTTTTTTCCCAATATACTCAACATCTCTTCTCAGCATATGTCCAAACCAACGTAATCTTGCCTCTCTGGCTTTGTCTCCAAACCTTCCAACCTGGGCTGACCCTCTAATATACTTATTCCTAATCCTGTCCACCCTCGTCACACCCAGTGCAAATCTTAACATCTTTAACTCTGCCATATCCAGCTCAAACTCATGCCACTGTCTCCAACCCATATAACATAGCTGGTCTCACTACCCTCTTGTAGACCTTCCCTTTCACTCTTACAGGTACTCGTCTGTCACAAATCACTCCTGACACTCTCTTCTCCACCCACTCCATCCTGCCTGTACTCTCTTCTTCACCTCTCTTCCACACTCACTGTTACTCTGAACTATTGACCCCAAGTATTTAAACTCATCCACCTTCACCACCTCTACTCCTTGCATCCTCACCATTCCTCTATCCTCCATCTCATTCACACACATATATTCTGTCTTAGTCCTGCTGACCTTCATTCCTCCTCTCTCTAGAGCATATCTCCATCTCTACAGGGTCTCCTCCACATGTTCCCTACTCTCACTACAGATCACAATGTCATCTGCAAACATCATAGTCCACGGGGACTCCTGTCTGATCTCGTCTGTCAACCTGTCCATCACCATTGCAAATAAGAAAGGGCTCAGAGCTGATCCTTGATGTAACCTCCATCTTAAACGCATCCTTCACTCCCACTGCAGACCTCGCAACTGTCACACTACCCTTGTACATATCCTGTACCACTCTTACATACTTCTCTGACACTCCTAACTTCCTCATACAATACCACAACTCCTCTCTAGGCACCCTGTCATATGCTTTCTCTAAGTGTACAAAAACACAATGCAACTCCTTCTGACATTCTCTGTACTTCTCCATCAACACTCTCAGAGCAAACATCACATCTGTAGTGCTCTTTCCCGGCATGAAACCATACTGCTGATCACTAATCATCACGTCCCTTCTTAACCTAGCTTCCACTACTCTTTCCCATAACTTCATGCTGTGACTGATCACTTTAATCCCTCTGTAGTTACTACAGCTCTGCACATCACCCTTATTCTTAAAAATCGGTACCAAAACACTTTTTCTCCATTCCTCAGGCATCCTCTCACTTTCCAAGATTTCATTAAACAATCTGGTTAAAAACTCCACTGCCATTTCACCTAAACACCTCCATGCTTCCACAGGTATGTCATCTGGGCCAACAGCCTTTCCATTCTTCATTCTTTTCATAGCTATCCTTACTTCCTCCTTGCTAATCCACTGCACTTCATGATTCACTATCCCTACATCATCCAACCTTCTCTCCCTCTCATTCTCTTCATTCATCAACCCCTCAAAGTACTCTTTCCATCTCCTCAACACACTCTCCTGGCTTGTATGTTTCCCTCATTATCCTTTATCATCTTTACCTGCTGCACATCTTTCCTAGCTCGGTCCCTCTGTATAGCCAATCAGTACAGGTCCTTTTCTCCCTCGTTACTGTCCAGCCTTTCATACAACTCTTCATATGCCTTATCCTTAGCCTTCACCACTCTCTCTTTGCCATGCACCTCATCTCCTTATACTCCTGTCTACTTTCTTCATCTCTCTGACAATCCCACTTCTTCTTTGCCATCCTCTTTGTCTGTATACTCTCCTGCACTTCTTCATTCCACCACCATGTCTCCTTGTCGTCTTTCCTCTGTCCAGATGTGATACCAAGCACCTTTCTAGCTGTCTCCCTTACTAGCTCTGCTGTAGTTATCCAGCTATTTGGTAACTCTTCACTGCCACCCAGTGCCTGTCTTAGCTCATCCCTGAACTCCACCTCACAATTACCCTTTTTCAATTTCCACCATTTGATCCTTGGTGCTGCCCTCACACTCCTCCTCCTCTTCTTGATCACCAATGTCATCCTACAAACCACCATCCTATGCTGCCTAACTACACTTTCTCCGGTCACCACTTTACAGTCTCCAATCTCCTTCAAACTGGCCCTCCTACATAAGATATAATCCACCTGGGTACATCTTCCTCCACTCTTGTATGTCACCCTATGCTCCTCCGTCTTGTTAAAATACGTATTCACCACAGCCATGTCCATCCTTTTCGCAAAATCCACTACCATCTGACCTTCTGCATTCCTTTGTTTAACACCATATCTACCCATCACTTCCTCATCCCCTCTGTTCCCTTCACCAACATGCCCATTGAAATCTGCTCCAGTCACCACTCTCTCACCCTTTGGTACAGTCATCACCACTTCATCCAGTTCACTCCAAAATGTTTCTCTCTCATCCATTGCACACCCAAATTGTGGAGCATATGCACTAACAACATTCATCATTACACCATCAATTTCCAGCTTCATAAACATCACTCTATCCGACACTCTTTTCACCTCCAAAACACTCTTAGCATACTGTTCCTTCAGAATAACTCCTACACCATTTCTCCTTCCACCCACACCATGATAAAACAATTTGAACTCACCTCCGAGACACCTAGCCTTACTCCCCTTCCATCTGGTCTCTTGCACACACAATATACCAACCTTCCTTCTGTCCATCATTTCAGCTAGCTCTCTCCCTATACCAGTCATACTGCCAACATTCAAAGTTCTGACCCTCTCTACCACAGTCCTAGCCTTTCGCCTCTCTTCCTGCCTTCGGCCATGCCTTCTGCCTCTTCTCCTCCTTCGGCCAACAGTAGCCCAATTTCCGCCAGCACCCTGTTGGCTAACAGTACTGGTGGCAGTCGTTGTTAACCTGGGCCTCGACCTATCTGGTATGGAAATATTCACTGGTGTCTGCATGAAATGATTTGGCGAAGTTTTATGCCGGATGCCCTTCCTGACGCAACCCTCCCCAATCCCCATTTATCTGGGCTTGGGACCGGCACAAAGAAATGCATATAAAATACTTGTATATATACACACACACACACACACACACACACATCTATATATATATATATATATATATATATATATATATATATATATATGTGTGTGTGTGTGTGTATATATATATATATATATATATATGTATATATATATATATATATATATATATATATATATATATATATATATATATATATTATATGGTTACAGTAAAGTCTGTTGAATAAGCTTTTAATCAATGTGGAGTATACTGCTAACTGTTTTTCTTAAAAACACTCTTTGCTGGAAGCAGGCATGGTTCATGATACTGGCTGCTAGGCTGCAATCACCCCAATAAGTGAAAAAAAAAAGAAATCACCTTACTCTGCTTCTGGGATGTTTTGAAAACAGTCTATCACTACATCTTCTCCCCACTAAGAATAAGGAGCTAGCGCCTTATTTCAGGTCTTCCTGCCTCCTGTGGAAGAAGGGGACATCATAAAGAAGCCGCTCACTATGCTGCAGTAGAGAGCAGTAAGGAGCCTTCTTATTGGTTCAGACTGGGACATCATAAAGAAGCAGCTCACTAGGCTGCAGTAGAGAGCAGTAAGGAGCCTTCCTACTGGTTCAGACTGCCTCAAGTGACCTGAGACAGCCTAAGACTGAAAGGAAGGAATTACTGTTAATATGAGGCAGAGGAACTAATACAGAATATATTTTTTACAATTTTTTTTTTTTTTTTTTTAAGTATTTGCTTTTAAAGGAATGTTGCCAGCTACTGCCAGCATGCAGAAAGGTAAGTACTTAAACTGTGTGTGTGTGTGTGTGTGTGTGTGTGTGTGTGTGTGTGTGTGTGTGTGTGTGTGTGTGTGTGTGTGTGTGTGTTTATACCTGTATCTATATATCTATATCTATGTCTATATCTATATCTCAGTGTGTGTGGAGAGGCATAAAAGCTCTTATGTCTGTATCTATATGTTTATTGGGAGGTATAGAAACTATAAACTGTTGCGGAGCTCTGGCAAGTCAGTGAATATGTATTCCAGTCACTAAATAAAGACAGACATTTGAGTTTCAGACTTAACCACCTTCAAGAAAGTTTGTTTATGCTAAGCCTGTTTTTCTCTTAACTTTCCAAGTATATAAAATAAATATCTGATCCTGATTTTGGTCTTTTGTCTCCTATTATTAAGTAGCTTTCTCCCTGATTTCTGAACTAAGATGTTGAAAGTTTTTTAGGGGGAGGAGGTGCAGCATTTTGTGTACTGTGTTCTGAGAGCAGTGAGGTGTGAAAATAAATTCCTGTGAGGGGAGTGTATGTATTCATTCATTCATTCATTCATTCATTCATTCATTCATTCACTTGATTGCAGTAAATTATTTAAGGTATACAGTCACAGTCACACAAGTGGCTGTTATTGATAGTCACATCTGTGTGTGTGTGTGGGGGGGGGTACAGATGCTTTTAACTGTCCCTTACTTTGCAGAATGTCTTTTTTTGTTTTTTTTTTATTTAATAGTCATGTTTTCCTCTGTTCTTCTAAATAATGATGACAGATGATTGAATGTCAAAAAAATGCAAAGCCTCTTATTCTGTTATTCTAGCAATTTCTAGGTATATAAAGGTAATAGCTATCCCTGCTTTGAACATTAAGCTTTAGATGCATCTTATTTTTCTTTGAAAGAAAAAAAGTTTGAATTTCTTTCCTTACTTGTGAATTTTTTTCTTTAAATGATCATTAAATCAAAAGGTTGTGAAAAAGCTTTAAAATGCACCTTAGAAAATATAGTACCCAATGACTTCTGAAGGCCTGTTAGCCTACCAGATTCCCAGCTTAATTCAGTTGGATTATTGGCCAGTTAGAATTTGTTAAAAGCATGGGGGAATTAAATAGTAAAACAAAGTGTTAACATTTTAGTTACAAATACGGTAAATGGGAGTGGTCTGAGAACTGATCCCTGTAGAATTCTAAGGTGAATTGGCTGCCATGGGGAGATTTGATACAACCATCCACCTAGTTTCATGCATTCGGCATGATAGCTAGAGAACAACAAAATAGTGGGAGAATCTGAGTATAGTGGGGGAAATTGAGAGATTAGAATACAGAGGTTTTGATAAAGTTTGAAAGTGTTGCCCTATGTTTTCTTTCAACTCTGTTTAAGGTGTTTAGTGAAGCCAGGAAAGGCTGTCACTGTACCATGGCCTGATCTGAAACCATGTTAAGTAATTTAATACTTCAGGTCTCCTAAGAAGAAAATAATGCTGTTTTTCTTGCTTTAATTCCAGGCTGCAAGTTTCCAAATGGATTTATCTTTCTGATTCAGAAGATCTTCCTGTTGCTGCTTCACGTCTTTGCTCATCTGTACTGGGCTCACTACCATCAAGTTCTTGATATGGAAATGCACACTCATCTTCATACTCTCCTCACACACTTTATGACTTTCAGTCGGGAGTTTAAACTTTTGGAACCACAGGACACCTCAGCCCTAGAGAAGTTGATAGCTGAACTCCCAAAACCATGATGTCACAGCAATGGAAGACTCAGACATCCTTTGCAACAAAGATGCTTTTCTTCTGTAAATAAGATGAAGTTTTCTACATGTGAGGTGTTTACTTGTAAAGGTCCTGTTAATGTTTGCCAAGAAAATGACATATGTCATGATGATGGTGTGTCATTCACTTTTTCATTTACCAAATGCAAATGGCTCCAGCGTACAACATGCTGACTTTTTACATCTTTTTATTAAAAGACATGCTGTTGATTCCACAGAAAATAAGGAACAACCCACTCGGCCAGTTCAAAAACAATTTTCTTTGAAATAAAAAGATAATCTTTAGAATATCAAACCAAATTATACAACTCTGTTTTTCCATTATGTATTTGTGAGGCTGACTGAACTCCACAGAGAAACATACATTTAAAATCAGTGGCACTGTTTCATGAACATTTGCTGGTAAGACTTTGATTGCTGGCTCAGGGCTATCAACTGCGCACAGTCTTTTTCTGCTGAACAAAAAAAAATGGATTGGCCTTGTCACTGATTCCTTAAGGATCTCTGCAGTTCTTTTACTTTCTGCCAGGCACGTTACATGGAACGCACTGTTAAAATGACCAAGGATACAGATTTTCTGATATGGGATCGTTTCTTTGCCCAGTCTTCCATATCCTCCAGTTTGTGTTTTGGTATTTCATCAAGGTGGGCCAGAATGTCACACCACTCTTCTTGGTTGCAAGTTCCCCTTAAACTGCTTGATAAATATGTTGAGCTCCCATTCTGGGAAGCCAGAGTATTTGACTTCCATGCAGCAAGACCTTAATGGAAACCATTTCTAAAGCAGCCTACAATCCATAGCTCTCTTTTGGCATAACTAAGTGAAGCTAGCCCATTTTTCCACTGTACTTGTATGTTGCTGAGTGTGGCTAACCCTGTCTATGCAATACTGAAGTTCAGATTGCAAAGACAGTCTGAGACTTTGGGTTACCTACGTTTATGATTTTTGTCTGTTTTAGACTGATTTAAGCACAAAATGTCACTTAACGTGACATACTCTGTGATAGAATGAAGTACATCTTTTGCAGAATGACTAATCTACAGTAGAACCGTTTGAATCAGACAGCAAAGGAACAACATTTCAAAAAAAATTACTTATTGGTCCAGAAGCAGAAGCTTTACAACAGTGAGAAAATAACTGACTTAGCTCACAAAATAATTCAGTGAAATGTTCACTTCTTTAAAGCAAATGTTTCAGTAGTAGATTGAAGTAAAGTTTTCATTGCGAACTAGGCCAAACAGTGTCTCATCAGGAAATAAAAAGTCTCAGGGGGAGAACTGGAAAGATAAAAATTTTTATTTTTATTTTTATTTTTTTAATTACGTAAACATATGCTTGTATTGTAAAACAACATTTTAGTCCCAAACTTTAACTTCTTTGTAAGGAATACAGTGAGCAATGTGTATTTGTGTTGGAGGTATGCGTTTATTTTTGCCACAATGTAAATTACATATGTTATACTGCAGACCATCTCCTGTTCTGGGAGGATGGGTTACACATTTAGTACTTATTTATTATATGTCTGTGTGTTGGTTTTTTATCTTAGTTTATTAATATATTTTTTGTAGAAACATGTGCTGGCTTACGTTCATACACAAAATGACACCAATTATTTCCCAATATGTGAAGCTAATAAAGAAGATGGGAGAGAGAAAGGAAAGTCTTGGCATGTCCTCCACTACCAGGCATTTTCCCCAACTTAGTCAATTTGCTTCCTATCTCTTCTAGGCAGCCTGAGATAAAGTACATAATACTTTGGGAAGACAAGAATTCATTTAGCTGGTTGACTCCTTTCTTTGTGTTAAAGTAACAGACATTGATTATCAGTAACTCCTGTAGTTTTACTGAACTCCATTCCCCCACAACCCCAGAACCAATAATTTTGTGTTTATATAAGTTCACATGCCAGGCTTTGAACCACTGTGGTTGCCACACACAGTTACCTTTATGCATTCTGGTTTTACCCTACTCATCCTATTCTGAGGTTAAGATGGTTGTGTACCGTACGAGAAAATGTGGTTTGACATGTCAGGATGTATGCTTGTGAAAAGGGGCAGGTAGCAATAGAGATACAGCATAGTAACAGAGTAGGTATAGTTTCAGGAAATAGGGGACAGTGGTTGAGAGTTTTTATTTTTAAGAACAGGCAAATAAGCAGATGGTGCTGGTGTTGCCTCTGGATGATCAGTTTAGCCTAGACTGATTCCTTCCCTCCACTCTTCATCGGGAAACTGTTTAACCACATGTTGACAGACTAAGAAGAAAATGAAATCTAGCATTTACAATGGATAGCCCTGAATCAGCTAGAGGGTTTCAGGAAAAGTAAATTAAAGATTGCCCTTTGCATAGTATCCTGAAAATTCAGGAAGGCTTAGATCATGCTACTGTCTGATGTCATAAAAGCATAATTATACTTAAACCTGTGTGATGGATGGTACTTGGTCATGTACCTGGATGTATTATTCTTGTATCCGAGAGCTGGACAAGACAAGAGAACAGTCAGTCTCATGCTAGACATAGGTCTGTGTGCTTGGATGTGTCGTACCTCAGTCAGACTTAAGACATTACACTGGGCAGCTGTGACAGCAGTCACTGTACGTCCTGTATAGTTAAAGTGACAGTACTCAGGTCTCTGTTAGATGGCTGTTTGGACTTCTCCATTCTCAGGCCTTTATGATAGGGAATTGTCTGGGGTCTTCCTATCTCAGACTTGTATGTTGTGGAATTGTCAGGACTCAGGCAGTGTCAAACCAGCACTCTGGGCTATTATCATGACTCCATCTGTCTCACAACTGTATGCCACATAGTTGTACAGTCCCAGTCCTGTATCCTGAGGGAGAATATCCAGATAGTGGTGTTCTCTGTCCTGTATACTGGTAGTATTAAGGCCCAATCAGTTTTTTATCTGTATGTTAGGTGGTCATGAGACCTCAGTCACTCACACTCTATTCTGCCAGTGACAAACTCTGGTCAAACCAAGACCTGTATAATGGAGATATCAAAACTCACTTGGTCTCAGGTTTTTATGCTAGATATTTGTTAGCACTTGGCCAGTCTCAGGTATCTAAGATGACTAGTCGTCATAGCTACTTGCATTGACCTGACCAGTATTTTTAGTATGTTGCCTGTCTCGCATACCATGGTAAAGTGCAGCTGAAGTTAGGTCAATATGACAGATAATTGTAAGGAATTCTCTTATGTCAGGCTTATAAAGTGACATGTAGACAGGATTAAATCAGTTTCAGGCTTGTATTTTGAGTGTTTCCCAATGCGTCATTAGGCTCAGTCCTGTATGTTTGGGGTCTTAATGCTCGGGTAGATAATGTGTCCGGTCTTTGACTTCTTTTTTTATGTGCGATTAGGGATTTAAGCATCAGCAGCTGTTAGACAAATGTGCTGGGACAGAGCTGGCTGGGGTCATTCTGTCTCAGGTCCATTCATGTTTTAATAGCTGGCATACTATAGTAGGCATGCTGTGTGATTTCAGAGCTCAGTCATTTTAAGGCTATTTTTCTACAACCATCATTACTTTCAAGCCTATCAAATAGATTTTTGGGATGATATTTTAACTTGCTTTATTGGCTACTGTTCAAAAAGTATGAGTTACTGATCTGTGTTCTGTCTTGCTCAGAGATTATGTGCTTTTGTGTATTTGAACGTGCAAACTGCTAAGAGCAGTGTAAAATAAGAATAGGAAAAGGAGACTTAAATCATGTGCATATGTTGAACTGAGTGTGTCAGCTCTGTAAAAAGAAAATGTGTATGTCTTTGAATGTATATATGTTAATGAATTTAGATAAAATGAATTTTAAACATGTTTGTACTTAAACTGTTTTTAATGAGTACAGTATTTTTTGTTGAGTGGAACATTTTGTACTGCCAAGCTTCAACAGGATCTGTATTGGCAAACATCTTTATTTTATAGGTGCCAAAGTGCATTATAGCTCTGAAGTAGTGTTCCTTCTCAGGACATATATATTTTGGATTGTGGGTTTTCTTTTTATAATAAAGTGTTGAATATTCTTTGTGTGGTGTTTAAGTTCTGAAGCTGACAGTAACCACTTCTTTCTTAAAGTTTTATGTTGTATTGTGTCTCAAGAGACAGAGCAACTATTATCCTCCAGCTGTCAAAGAAACTGCCAAATGTGATTAATACTTCACAGCTCTGTCTCCTGGGAACAAGCTGTGGGAAAACATGCTGCTGTCTTCGGTAAATGGAACTCTTGTGCAGACCATTCCTCTCAACTATCCAGAATTTTGCAGAATGTTTAGATTTTTGCCTCATATTTTTGGTCAGTTCCTCATAACATTTGTGGCTTTCTGGGAAGTTGTTGAAACTGAAGTCACTAAATAATAACATGCATTGAGTTTCAGACCTCATATCCTTCAGAAAATGCATGCTAATGTAAAACCTGTTATGCTAGCAACTTTCAAAGTTTATAATGCAAATATTTAAAATCTATCCCTAATTTTGTGACTTTGTCCAGAATTCTTGCCCCAAGAGCTTGAAAGGTATGATACAGACCTAACACATGCATTGGTAGATCAACATTATTCATAAATAGAAATATCAGACATGCAGTGGTTAACTTTTATTTCATTTATTCTTAAGTCTGTATGTTTTTGATTACTGTGATATTCCCTTGGCTAGGGCCCATTGTCACTAGATACCCGGGGAGGAAAGGCTCACAACAGTACAGTCATTAAGACAAACACATGTCACACACGGGATAAAAATATCTGTAGGTGCATTATTCAGCTTACCAATAGATTCAACAAAGCAAGGTGAAGCAGTGACTCTGAGAAAGTCACCTAACCGGGCAGTTTTCCCAGAGTCGCTCTTGAAAAGGGACTTTATTAAAAAAATTGTATCTGGTTAGGTTATTAGGCAAGGAGTTAAATAATATGGACACCACAAAGAAAGAAAGGAACATTTATAATAGAGAAGTAATAGTTTTGCAGCTCTGCAAGACTCTTAATGGCAACGCAGATGAGATGAGCTGTAAAGGCTAGGGAGGTTGCTTTTGTTTTATAGGTACTTGTCAATAAGTGCAATGTACTTGCTGTGTCAGTACTTCCTTAAATACATGCACCAGAAGCTTATTCCATGACCCAGGTAAGATGCTGCGTCACAGACTGATCTTTCATCTTTTATTGTTTAGATTATATTGTCCTTTAAGGCCCCATCTGCCATTGGTTGTAACTGAGGTGGATGTAAAAGATCTCCTGGTACATATCAAAAAGAATAAGAGAATGCCACAATGGCCTAGCCAAATGTTTCCTACTACTATAAATACGACCTCAGATCTCCCCTGAAATGAGGCGATTGTTAAGCATCTGGTTGGGTTTGTTCTGATTTTTGTTTCCCACCCTCCCTCTGTCTTGGTATCTTGTTTTTATACTTGGTGGCTTTGCAGTTGCCCACCCCTACTGTAAATTTGATCTGGGACACTCCTCCCAGTCTAGTGTCAATACCTCATTCTACCTATTCCAGTGAGAACATTTGAGAAGGCCAACCCAGTTAGCTTCTGCTCCTCCTTTACCCTTTCCACTTTACAAAAAAAAAAAAAAAAAAAAAATTTCTAAGCTTGTTTCTTGCCTTTCTTAGAAGTTGTCTAGTCCAGATACAGATTTGCTGTATCCAGGACTGTTTGTAAGTTTCCGAGCCCCCAAGCCTTTCTGTGTTGGAGGGAAGCCTTCTAGCTTAATTTTGCTTCTTAGAACTAGCCAGTTTTCTAGTTTCAGCACTCAAATCTTTTTCTTTGAGCTCAGCACTTGTTCAGAACTCATTGTAAGCACTAAATAAACTACAAATTACTACAGCACTCAACTTTCCTCACTTGTCTAGAGGAAAACAGTTTTTAGTACTTAATAAATAAGCACCTATCCAGGCATACCTAAGGGTCAGCTCCCGGTGTTTTCTCCTGTCTACCCGATGAATCTTGGCATCTTGGGGCAATGCAGTGATTGCCTCATGTACAAAGACAACCCTCTCCTCCTACCACCCAACACTACAACCTGTGACAGATGCACTTATATAACCAAACTGGAAGCAAAGCTCTTTCACCCAAGACTGGACTAGACAGTCAAGAGGAGAAGGTAAACACTTGCACCACACCACACTCGTCACTTAGTCCCTCAAAACCTACACCACCAAAACACACACACAGAAACACAAAACACACACCTACATTTGTGGAGGTTCTCAAAAAAAATCTACCCAAGCAGCAGGGACCTCCAAAGCAGAAACGCAAGCAACCTCCACCCCCCAACACAATCCAAATGAGACATAGCCCACAAACTCAGTGTGCCACTCAACCACAGCCCACAAGGCATAACAACGTACCTCACTCTCTAGTCATAGGTGACTTTATAGTCAGGCACACTGATGTTCCACTCACCAGGCTAAACAAGAAGAAAGTCACTGTCGGCTGCTTGTCAGGTGCCAGGATCCGCCACATAACACATGCACTCAGGTCACTCCACAGCAAGTACAAATATGACTCTGTCATTGTCCATGTTGGTGTTAATGACCTGAGACGTACCTCCCTGGACTACATGAAAAGAGACATGGAGGAGCTTTCTGATCTTTGTAGCCCAGGCAGGTATGACCCTAGCCCTGAGTAGCATCCTGCCATCACCCAGAATGATACTACAGTACAAGGACAAAATTGACTTCAACAATTGGCTAAGCTTCTGGTGTCATTCTAAGGGGATCCAGGATCTGTCTGCCTGGGATGACATGATCGACACACCACTATGCTTTGCCAGAGATGCCCTGCACCTGTCGCCCTTGGGATTCCGGATACTGGCTAAGGCTCTTGCCACCCCTATAGTGCCTTTTTTAGGCAAGATTCAAATGACAAATTCACCACCGTAACAGGTACAAGCAAGCAAAATCTGAGGGTAATGCTACTCAATGCTAGAAGTCTAAACCTCAAAATGCACTCACTCAAGGCACTCCTTAAAATGGAGAACATCGACATCTGTGCAGTGACAGAGACCTGGTTCAAGGCTCCAGAGAGCACCCCTGCATTACCAGGCTATAATTCATACCACACCTTTCGGCCACCTAACTTGGACCGAAGCACTAAAGGCGGAGGCATGTCCATATTCATTAAGGATACCCACACCTCCAGGCTAGTTGCTCAGCATAATGCATCTGAGATTATCCAAGTGCATCTAACCCTGGGCAAGACCACAATGCAAATTGTAGCTTGCTACAGATCCCCCACCATGCCCCAGGATTCCCACTCCTCATTTCTTGATACATTGGAAAAATATTAGGGTACAACCTAACACCCACCCTAATAATGGGCGATTTCGACTACCCCACCATTAACTGGGAAAACTACTCCTGTACCAACTCTTGTGCTCAACGTTTTCTGGAATTCATAAATTCCAATGCCTTGGATCAACTTATCCACACCCCCACCAGGGGCAGCAATATCTTAGACCTGGTCGTTACCAACATGGGCAGCTGGTGTTCCACACCAGAGGTCAATTACTCGTTGGTCAGTTCCGACCACAAGCAAATCACCCTAGACATCCACATCCCAGCCCCACCCCCCATTAGGGAATCCACCGTAAAAGAATTTCTCCAAAGCCAGCTTCACACTTCTTAAGACAGAAGTGGCAAACTTCACGACACCCATGCTGACGGGCAGTAGAGATACGACTGCTGAATCCTATACAATTGCACTTTATAAGCACTTACATGAGTGCATGGATCATGCAATCCCTAACAGAACCAAGATGCTATCCTCCAAAAAAAGGAAGCCAATCTGGTGGTCCCCTGCTATAAACAAACTTTACAACAGAAGAAAGAAACTGTTGCAAAAAAGAGTAAAATCCCATGATTGGAGGAACCCCATGGTCAGCTTCCGTAAGAAGCTGAGATCCCTCATAAAATCCTCCAAAGCTAGTTACAAAAACAAAATTGCCACTGATTCTAAAGACAACCACAAAGCATTCTATAGCTATGTCAAGAATCTCAATGGCAACACTCAGATCTGCTCTGAGCTACAGTACAATGGCACTAAATATACAGAACCAACTGATATTGCCAACATACTGGCAGATAGGTTCAGTGCTAACTTTACCCCTCTCTCATCCCCTAAAGGGCCCAACTCTATACCGGAAGAATGCAAAATACCTGTAAGCATGGCTGCACAGGTAAAAAACACACTCTCCAAAGCCAAGAACACAGCATCTATGGGACCTACATCCCAGGCTGCGTTCTACATGAACTACAGAACGAACTGGCACCCCACCTAAGTACCATGTTCAATCATAGCCTCACCTCAGGCTTTGTGCCCACTGAATGGTGCACAGCAACAGTTAATCCCACTCCACAAAGGGGGAGCCACCACAGACCCTGGAAACTACCGCCCCATTAGCCTGACGAGCCTAGTCTGCAAGGCTATGGAGTGTATCATCATGGAACTTATAAACAGTGACATTGCTAATCTCCAAACTCTGGACCCTACCCAGTTCAGGTTTGTAAAAGGCAGATCATGTCTCCTAAACCTGATAGACTTCTTTGAAGTGGTCACCAAAGCTGTAGATGAGGGTAAGTTGGTACACACAGCCTATCTAGATCTCGCCAAGGCTTTCAACACCATCCCCCACTCTGGAATTATAGACAAACTCACTAAACTAGGTATAAATCCCTATGTCACAAGATGGGTTGCCAACTGGCTCACTGACCGAACCCACACTGTGAAAGTAGCAGATTATAAATCCAACTTCAGACTAGTGACAAGTGGAGTACCACAGGGTTCAGTCCTAGGTCATCTCCTGTTTGGTATCTACTTCTCTGAAGTACAGGCTAACACAGAAGGTCTTTGGCTAACAAAGTTCACAGATGACTGCAAACTAGGAGCCATAATCAAATCTCCTAACGATGTGGACATCCTACAAAAGGGCCTCACTGAGACAGATGCCTGGTGTCAAAGCCATGGCCTCAAGCTCAATGCCAAATAGTGAATTGTCATCCCTTTTGGTAAAAACTCTGTACCCATGAACTACCACATAGGCAGTAGTCTAATTAACACCGAAAGTGTGATAAGAGACCTTGGGGCACAGGTGAACAGTAGTCTCTCCTTTGATAATCACATCGCCACAGTAGTCAGGAAATCCTTCTATATGGCACACCTCATCACAAAAGGTTTCTCATCCAGGAAAAAAGAGGTCATTGTTCCCCTCTACTGATCACTCATTAGATCCATTATAGAGTACAGCTCCCCTTTTGGTATGCACCTCACAAGACATCTATAACAACTGGAAAGGCCGCAGCAATACCTCACAAAGAGGATTACCGGCCTCAAACAGATGCCCTATGCAGACCGTCTCAAAATACTCCAGCTTTACTCTGTCACATATCGCCTACTCAGCTCCACATTAGCACTCTTCAAGAAAAATCTTAATGATTGGATGGGAGATAGGAAATTCACCCTGGGGATCACTTCTGTGGCTCTGCTTGACAGGGGCACAGAAAAATATTTTTCTTGGGTGGCAAAAGCCAGGGTACTGTTTGGCTAGGCTTATATAGGCCCTGGGACCAATAGCCTAGTACCTACCTATGAACCTATTCACCTAGTGGCACTAACCTGGTCAATAAATAATAAAATATTTAGCTTTAATAATGAGCTACTTGACCTGTTTAACCCTATGGCCTGTGCACTCAAGATACAGTATTTCAGAATGAATGAGATCTGACAGTGCCTTGAAGACTAGATACATACCACTCCAGGGAACAAATGTCTGTCAGTTAACAGTTAAGTATTAAGGCTATGAGCTATTAACAAGCTGCTTCCTGTAGTCCATGGTTTCGTTCCCTCAGCCTCCATTTGCACATCATATGACATTGAAAAAGTCACTTAAACAGGCAGCATTTCTGGGTCACCCCTGGAAACACACATCTCTGTGCAGCTTATCCAATTAACAAATAAAATATAAAACGCTAATTACAATAACAGCTCCCTTAACCTGTGTAGACCCACTGTTTTGTTTCTAAGTGAAATCTCCCCAGCATATTTTAGATGAAGATAATGAAATAAAAAAAAATAGAAATAATCATTGCACTGCAGAGGAGGAAAACCGCCAAATACTTTAATAATTCAGGTCTCTTGAAGTTCACGAGTATTGAACAAAAGAGGTAACAGTGTATGTTTATATATATTGCTAAGTTTTTTTTGAAGTCCTTGGTTTGTTTCCTTACTTTAGTTCAGTGATCACTTGAAAGTTTGGAATATCATTTGGCTAAATAATGGAAATCATGAACCAAACCCAAATTATATAGTGCAGACATGCCTCCCAGCTGACCAGAATTTCATAGAATGTACCTTTTTTGTGATGATCATTGAGGACTGAAGTCACTAAATGATAACAGACATTTGAGTTTCAAACTTCAAAAAATGCATATCAACACAAAACCTGTTATTCTTACAACATTCTAGATTTATAACAGCAATATTTAAAATCTGCCCCTAATTTTGTCTTCCCACACAATTTTTGGGGGGCTTTGTCCAGAACTGTTGCACTATGAGTATAAGAGCACAGGAAGGATTCAGATGGAACAGTAACATGTTTGCAGTACACAAGCATTATGAAATGTTTGTAACCACAGTGTAGCAGATGATGTGACAGGAGCCATTACAAGTGTATGTACAAACCTATGATGTGTATTTATTACAGAGGTGGTAATAACCATACCATGTATCAGAAGAAGAATCAAAGTCATTGTAAAACCTTTCTACGTACTGTAGCTACATAAGGTGTTTTACTTGGCAAGTAGAAAAACCAGCACTGTATGTCATAATTGGCTGAATTAGTGTCCTGTGCACCAGCACAGCTATTTCTCCAAATTGTCTTGCTACTCCATTTAGCATTAGGCGAATGATCCAAAATGCCATCCTAATTACTGTGTGAGCCATTTGATTTTATTCAAAGATTGTACTGTCTTTAAGTGTGCAAGGTCTCCTTATGACGGGCCACCATTTTGTGTTTTATAACCTGAATTCATAGCATCTTCCCAAGGAAAAGGCGGCTTTTTGTTATGCTAATAATAGGTTTCTTGACAGAGCACAATAAGGGTACATTGCCTGGGCACCATGCAGCATTGATGCATCTGCAAAGCAGGTATTCCACCAACTTGAAGTCCTCTACATGTGTTGTCATCCAGAGATGGTTACAATTCTTTTCCTCTTAAAAGAAAATACTGAATAGCAATGGACTCAAAATAGAACCACATGGTACATAGTCATTGCAATGTATCTACCTTATGTGAGAAGCTTAAAGCTGTTTGGGGCCCCTAGCTTGAGTCTGAGTTCAGAATGCTTATTGCATGTGATCTGGTGTTACACAGTTTGAAATCTATTGTCAATGGCACATTATAATGTGAACAAATTGGGTAGCTGTCCAGGGCCCAAAGCTCCAAGGGGGCCAATGACTGAAGAAATAAAGCACGTATATGCCACTAAATGTATTTAATTCTGGGTAACAAACTCTTTTTGGGTCAGTGTGCTGATGTGCATATTAGAATGGAATGTGTCACCTATGTAAAAGGAAATACAGTGGTAATTGAGAGTTTTATTAGTCATGTTTGTTCATACACAGTATGTGGATGCATTAATCACAACTTTCAACTGCTCCTAACATTGCAGAATGTCTCTTGCATAATCCCCTAATTGTACTTTTTAGCTCGTCTTGATTTTGCAGAATGTCCTTGATTTTCATTCATATTTTACCCTGCCCATCATAACATTTTTGATTTTCTAGTGAATCACTAAGGATTAGAGTTGGTCAGTAGTACCAGATATTAGCATTTTAAGTCTGCATGTCTTCCCTGTGGTCGCATGGGTTTCCTCCGAGTGCTCCGGTTTCCTCCCACATTACAAAGACATGCTGTAGGTGGATGGACACTCTAAATTGGCCCTAGGCGTGAGTGCGTGCATGTGTTTGCCTTCTGTGGAAGGTTGGGCGCCAGGCTGGCAACTCAACACTGTAAACCTCCACTGCCAATCACGAGCAGACAGGTGATCCACTGTGGCACCCCCTAACCGGGAAAAGCTGAAAAAAGAATTGTTAACTTAATGTGTGTTGATGTAAAACAAGTTGTTCATTTTAAGTGAATTAAAGCAAATATTTAAAAAAATTGCCCCTGATGTCTGGCCTTGGTCCCCCATTATTTTTGGTTTTGTCAAGAACTCTTGAGCAAAGAAATTGAGAGGTATACACCTCCCATTTTTCTTCTGTTCTTCATATTTTTTTAACAAGAAATATTTTTATTGAATTCACATTCATGACATTGGCAATCATACATTTATATAAATGAAAACCACATGGATATAGTTTCAGTTGCAAACATTATACATCACGTGTAATCTTCTATACAGTCATTGTCAGTTAAACATTGCATAGCTCATTCAGTTTCTGCCTTCCATTAAACTTCATTCCTCCTCCAAAACATTATTCTGCATGTATTGTTACTACAATTCACATTTTCTCTATGTAATTTGCTCTTCTATCTCTGATACTATATTTGTTTAGACTTTGATTTTCATTTTCTAGTAATTGCTTTTTTTGGCAGCCACCAGAATTAAACTTCACAAAACCTTACTATGTCTAGGCAATTAGATTTTGTAATATAATTAAAAAAAACTCATTGCACTCCAAAAATATGTTTCCACTTACTTCTTTCTTCCCCATCACACCTCCTTTGCAATCTACCTGAGGAAAAATTCTTTGGAGTTGGCTTGGGGTATAAAAATGCCTATACAAACACTTCTAAGCAAAGATCCTAAACCTTTAAGACTTTTTCATATGTGGGAGCCATACATATATTCTCCCATTGTTACTTTGTGAATTGCTTATCCATTCTCTTCGCAATCATTTCTAACCTCCTCCGATTCATATAGTTATCATGCAATATTTTATATTTTCTAAGAATTATCCCTTTTTTAATTGGTTAATTTGCCAGTTTTCTCCTGTAAATTCTTTCCCTCTTGTCTATTCTCTGTACCCTTAATTGCAGTCATCCCTATTAGCAAAATCTCCCTTCTCCATTCCCATGTTGGCTTAGTTCTTGGATACTTTCCTCTACTTTATGAGTATAGTATTCTTTATGGTTATTGGTATTCTCCCTAAGGATCTACATCCAAAATCCTAGTCTCTCCTTGTTTCTTGAGCTCCCCCCAATTTCATCATTATCTCTTTCCACTTTGAATTATAGATTTCTGCTTGTACTATGCATAGGAATCTTAACCATGTAGCTCTGAAATACCCCTTCAAATCAAGTAATCCCAAACCACCTTGTTCTTTTTGAAGGATCAGCTTCTCCCACTTGACTGTTGTCCTCTTCCCCTCCCAGATAAAATCATTCAACTCTTTATTAATTGCTATCCACAACTTATCCTCTGGTTGATAAAAATGTCTGACCTGTGAACAAAAGTAAAGGGACTAAAAACATTTTCACTGTTTGTCTTGCTATGCATATCCATAAAAAAGAGCTCCCAATTTCTTGTTTTTTGTATTATCTTTTGTTTAGTCTCTTCCCACATATCATTAGTTGCCATAACAGAATCAATACTTTTAAGCCATACTTCTAAGTACTTAAAGTTAGGACCCCATAACTATGGATATTGCTAAACAAATTTGTGTGTGAGTACATGGTGTATAGCTATTGCCTTTGCTTTATCTTCATTCATTTTATATCCTAAAAGACTTGAAACATCTCAGAATATTCTACAACACTGAAATGTCCTTTTCTGGTTTTATCAAGTACAAAATAATATCATCTGCAAATAACCCAACTTTTCTTGATTGACATACCAATTATATCCCTCAGTTTCTGAGTCCCTTATTTTCTTTGTCAATGGTTATAAACACAAAGCAAATTACAAAGGGGAAACAAGACACCCCTGCCTGGTTCCTTTATTTAAATAGAACTTATCAAGGGGGAACCCCTTCACTTTAATTTTTTCCTCCAATCCCTCGTATATCCTCCTAATTAACCTTATTTTGTCAAGGAATGCAAATGCTTCCATTGCCCTACTCATAAATCCAAGCTTACTCTGTCAAATGCTTTCTCTGCATCAAGACCTACCAATAACAGTGGTATTTTCTTACATTCTGCCTCCCTCTGGATCATCATTGTTCTATTAATGTTGTCAAATGATTGTCTACCATCCACAAAACCATATTCATCCATATCCATCAATTCTGGCATCACATTTGCCATTCTTTTAGCTACTATAGACATAAACATTTTACAATCATGATTTAGAATTGAAATGGGCATATATGAAGCTGAATCTGATGAATCTGTACCATCTTTAGGTATTACAGCCACCACAGCTTTCTTCCAGGATGTTGGTGCTTCTCCTCCTTTTAAAATGCTGTTAAACAAAACCTTCCAGATCTTTATCGCTTTCTTCCCTCCTAGTTTCCAAGCTTCAGCAGGAATATCAACTATTCCTGGTGACTTTCCTGTAGATTGGCTATACCTCACCATTTTTATCTTGTCTCCTCCTATCCTGACAGTAATTGAGCCTCATCTACCTCTAACCTTGACATATTTAATTCTTCCATAAACATTTCTATTTGTACTTTTTCCTTGATTTCCATATTCCACTGCATAGTACAGATTTTCATAAAATTTCTAATACTTCTGTAGGATCTCTGGTTATTTTACAGGCTCCCTAAGCTTGGCAACAAGCCTTTCTACTTTCTGTTGCCGAGTTGTAGTGATAACTCCTCCAAACACAAAAGCTTTTATCAAAAAACAGTTGCTTGACAGTAATCTTTCTCTAGGCTCATGAATATTACCAAGGTAGCCTCTTATTTTCTCTTTAACACTCTGCAATTGCACCTCTTCTTCTTCTGTGAGATTCCCCGTATTCTGTAATATTTAAACCCTTGTCAGTCCTTCTAAATACTTGTTACTTCTTAACCATATATTTTTCTTTTATTTTTACCCTATGTTAAACCCCATTTCCCATTATCCCACTCCCTGGTTATATTTTCTGAAGAAATTTCTATCTTCCCTAATAACTCCCATTCACACTACACATTCTTTAAGTTCCTCTCTGTTTAACAGATAGGTGGGGAAGCACCAGTGTCCCATTTTTATTTCATTACCCTACATTTGTATTGTAGGTATTACTGGTGCAAGATCTGAAATAATTATTGGATGTGTAACAAAACTTTCAATTAAATGCACATGATTTTGTGAAATATAATTTCGGTATAGCCTAGTTCAGTTTTTGTACCTTGGAGAATGATATATAATTTTTTTCTGAAATCCTACTACTGAATTCATATCTTCCGTACCAAATTTTTTTCATAAATTTCTTTAAAAATGACCTTCTTTTGTTGTATTTTCCTTTCTAGGCCCCCGAGATATACTCTCACTGTTGCAAATCAAATTCTTGTCCCCACCTATAAGCAATATTCCCTGCTGAAAATCATTTCTCCCAGAATTTTCTTAAGTTCCATTTGTAATACTTTTAGGTGGAATATAAATATATGCCAGCATAATCCTCTTCCCTTGCCAGTAACCCCTTACATCTACAAATCTACCATTATTATCTTTGTTCCTATTCTATCACTATTGGAGCTCCTCTAACATTTAACACAAATACTCCCTTTTTCCTTTGTCACATGCTTCTTTCTTTCCAACTTTGTCTCCTGTAGCATAGCTATTTGTATTCTGCATTTCTTAATATAGTTCACAACTCTCTTTTTTGTATGTACCAATGAGATCACTCTCATTCAAAGAGAGTAGGAAAAAGCATTGTTATAAAAAGTTATTAGTCCCATCTGTTATGACAACTTTTTTTTTAATTTCTAGTTTCAGCTTTTATGTTATATGCATAAACTGTTTGGCAGCTTGTAGAATTGTTTCTTGTCATATCTATTTGAACCTATGCCATATCTTAGAAGACTTTTTATTTTAATGAAAACTCTTAAACAGGAAAAAAAAACACCCGTGGCACCCCCAAAACCTATTATCTTAATAAACACACAAAATTATATGTACATCTTCAAATAAAAAAGTTTAACCCTCCTAATGGGAACAATTGCCCCAGATTGACTGCTACACTCATAGGCTTGAACTGACCTCTAGTGAAGGTTATCCATGCTAAGACGCATAGTATAGCATGTACTTCTGCTTACACTAAGTGTTGTCTGTTTTCATCTTATCTTTATTTTTCTCCCAGATGTAGAAAACAACTTGAATGCTTTCAGAAAACATATTTTAGCCATTGAAAGAAAAAAAGTATTATGCTTGTATTGCACTTTTCAGATTGTCTCCATAAAAACATGAGAACCAGATACACAGCTGCATACAGCTACAAGCTTCTCATGTTGCACTGTGAACATTTATTTGCTAAAAGAAAACTTTTCTTTACATTCAGTGTTCTTGTATTTACTTGCTTCCACTTAAAACTTATCATTAGATCAAGACAAGGGCTTTAATCCAATCATTCTCCTATACAAAAGTAAGAAAATGTATATAATTTTTACTTGTATCATGCTCTTTTGTCCAGGTTTCTTCTCTTTTTACATTGATGTGCCTACATTTCTTAAAACTGAACAAGAGCAAGGGAAAAAGGGCAGCTGCCTACTTTAGTATCCCTAGTACAAACAAAGTCAAAACAGGCACAAAACAAATCCACGGTAACCAAAGAATGTCAGGGCCAAGAAAGACAAAAAAGTGTAGTTTAATGAAGCACTTTTCGTCGGGTACACTGACTCGATTTCATCAGACAAACAGTTTGACATAAATCTGTGCTTAAAAACTCTAAAAGAACAGTCGTGACAAGAAGCATTAACATATTAAATAGTGTAATTAACAGTTAACAACTCTTAAAAATTTTTAAACTATTAATTACCCTTTATGCTTTTGTAACTTTTTACAAAAAAAACAAGGCATAATCATCCCATAGGTGCTTTGTGTGGAATCAAATAACATACGTTGCTTTATGGACTAGATAATGATTTTATTAACGAATGTGACTACCTTATGCAGATGTTTTTAAGGAGAGGGTATCCTGAGCCATTAATTTGAGAATTGATTATGGAAGTTAGCCATAAAAGAACACTAGGTTTATACAAACCCACCTTGTGTTACAGAGGCACCTACTCTCCCCTATTGATAGATGAAACTCCCTTAGGTGACATTACCCTAATGAATAATAGGGATGTTAGAACTCCAGGCAATGAATCAAGTAACTGTAGAATAAGCTTTATTTTTACATACAGCTTTGAGGCCTTTGATAAGAAAATTATTTTTAAAAACTGGAATTTACTATTAAATGATAATAACATCACTAATAAATGTTATATTTAGAAGAGGCAACAATTAATGGAGTCATCTAAATAAACTTTTACTAGAACCCTAGGGATGTTCAAGTGTGAATCTTGTAACTACTGTGAACATATATCAACAGGACAGAGATTCACCATTAGAAATACAACATATTATACAAAAAAGAGGTTTAACTGTAACACAAAAATGGTGGTTTATTTAGTTTATTGTGATTTCTGTCCAGCTTTCTATATTGGAAAAATGGACAGAAAGTTTAAAGAAAGAATATATGAACATCCTTACAGTATAAGGAAGAATAAAACTGAAAATGTGCTAGCTAGACATGTTAACAATTTTCCAACACATAAATTTAAATTTAGAATAATTGATCAAATTACCCAAGGTTTAAGAGGTGGACCTGTATCATTATTCTTAGAACATTTAGAACTTCTTTGGCAACTGCATGTTGCGTGTTGATGCTCATCATTATCCTGGACTAAATGAGACGTGTTCTGTTTTACCTTATTTAAAATTAAAAAGCCTGACTAGATAGCTCCTAAATCTCTTAAGAACATTGGTTAGTATAATCACTAAATACAAAACATAATGTTTCTTAAAAAATGTGTGTTTTAACTACCATTTTCCACTTGTCTGGCATTGTATTTGCAGTTATGTAACTTAATACTTTTGAAGGTGTGTTTATTATTGTAGGTTAGTTTTTTATGATGCAATATTTTGCCAGAGTGTATTTTTTTCTTATTAGATTACTCTAGCTATGTCCTTCTTATTGAATGCCTTTCTAACAGGCTTTTCTAAGAGAACATTCATATCCATGGTATTTAGTCCAAATTATGTATAAATTGTTATATTACTTTACAGTCTATAAACCAACAGATGTTATTTGATTCCACACAAAGCACCTATGGGATGATTATGCCTTGATTTTTTGTAAAAAGTTACAAAAGCCATAAAGGGTAATAGTTTTAAAATTTTTAAAAGTTGTTAACTGTTAATTATGCTACTTAATATGTTATTTTCTTGTCACATGACTTTCTTTTAGAGTTTTTAAGCACAGATTTATGTCAAACTGTTTTCCTGAAGAAGTTGAGTCAGTGTACTCGACGAAAAGCATTTCATTAAACTACAATTTATTGTCTTTCTTGGTCCTGAAGTTCTTCGGTTACCATGGATTTGTTTTGTATTTTAGTATCCCTATTGCACACAAAAATAACTGAAAAAAGGTTTTCTATATAGCATACAGTGTATGTCATGTTTTGTAAAAATATTGTTAAGAATAAAAAATGTTTACTTAGTTACCTCTTTCATTTCTGTTCCCTCTCCTTAATGTTCTAAACATTAATGATGTGAAGTACGGCATATGCTTTGGAGTCCCCTACAAGTTTAACAAAGATAAAAAGGCCAATATTGCTAGGTTTTCTTGGTTTACTATCATTTTGTCGATCGCAACTTGTGCGATTTACAAAATGTCGAGAGAGCCATATGTCGACTCAAAACATCGACACAAAAAATGTCGGAACTTAATCAGTGAATGCAATACAGCATTTGCTGTTGTGAATTCCGACATTCCAAGCCATATCGCACTATAGTGGGGATCGGGAAATGTACCCTTACCCTCACTGTAGTGCGATCTCAGAGTTTGCATATATAAGTAGGGGGGTATGGGGGTGCAGGGGGGGCTTGCCTCCCTGCAAACATGTAATGTAGTGTGGCAACTTTGACAGGCAGACAGTCTGTGAGTCTGCTTCTTGTTCAAAAATGTTGATATTGACATATTCGGACATCTGGTTTGAAATTTACATTAGTCAATGTGCGAACTGACATTTCGATTTGACAACATGACTATTTGACTGTGTTATAGTCGACAAATTGATAGTAAACCGGTTTTCTTGTTCTGCTGTATTTCACAAATGTGATTGATGCTTTATAATCCACATTTATTCATAACTTTCTGAGTTGCTGGTTTTCTTTCTGTTGATCTCCATCTCCCAACTGCAGTCTCTGGTTTATTTCCAATGTACTCCCAGTTCTTCTTGGCAACCCCTGTGCTTTTTTTTCTCTCTCTCAAGCATTTTCCTTTGGAACATTGGAAAAGGTTTCATTGGTATAGTCTATGAGCTTTATTATCAGAAGAATAAGAAGCGAAATTCCCTTCTGTTTCACAGCTCATTTTTGTGTTGGACAACCTTTTGTATTTCCTCCTAGCATGTTCTGCATCAAAAAATGACTTTAACGCTCCCAGAAAAAAATATTCTGAAGGCAGATACAACATCTTGAATCTTGCATCTGTTTCTCAACATTCTCTGATTGCCGGAATAGATTTACTCCTGTTCTGCTTTGTGTACAGTAAGTAATAATTTCCCACAAACACACTGTCTTCAACCTTTAGTACTTTGTCCTTCTGTCACACTTTTGTCAGAATCAACTCTTTCTGCTGGTAGGATTACATCTTTACTATTAGAGGTCTTGGGTGCTTTCTCGTGGCCAAGTTTGGAGCATACAGACTATGTGCCCTTTCAATTAACAACTCCTGCAGTGGAATACTAGTCCAGATGATTATTTGTGTTTTCATAATGCAGTCTGTTCCTTCCAGTTTCTCTGATGCAACAGAAAATTTCAGGTTTTCTGTATGTGCTATGTCCTCTAATTCGACCATTTTTGAAGCATCTCTTCTTGAGTAGTCACATTCAGACAGCCTTTTCTTCATTTTGACCTGTTATTTTTGCAGTTTTATCAGCTCATCTGAATATCTGTTTAAGGCTTCTTCCATTTTTTCCAGCCTTTTGTTGTTTGAGTTGCTATATTTCAGTGTTTTAATTTATTTTAATCAGCTCTGAGCACGTTTGACTTATTTTTTCTTCTAGATTACTGGAAGCCATGTCTTGCACCAAAGTTGGAGCTTGAATTGCTTTTTGCTGAGCAGCTGTAGGATTCTTCCCAGACAGTGTTATCTCCTCACCTTCTGTGATTGATTTTCTTTAAGGTTCTATACATTTCTTCTTTGTTGGCATCCATGCAGTGCCCTTAATGGCCAGTAACTGAAATTTAACCAAGAAGACAAATTCACTGGCTCTCTTTTCTGAGTTTCCATTTTCACACTGGAAAAGCTAAAATTAATCTGTTACTCAGTGTGTGCAAGCATCTTGGAAGTCCCTGTTCCTCATAAAATTTGTTGTTTTCTGGTACATTGTTGAGAATTGCTGCAATCATTAAATAATGATGGACATTTGACTGTCAGGCTTTATATCCTTCAAAAATAAATATTTTTGAAAAAAAAAAACTCTTTCATTCTAACACATTTCTAAGTAATCCTGAAAACAAACACTGCCACGGCTGGAAATCACTTCTTCAAAGTTTTTATTCACATTTACAAACGATTGAGCGCTTTCTTCCCTTCATTAAGGGATTTCATCAGAATCTGCATTCATTCCCCCTTTTCCCCATTAAATACTTTATTCAATTAGTGCTGTCACTCATTAAAAAATTGATAGGCTGTATTTAAAGTGCAAGTACATATTAAAACCATATTTTTTGTTAAACATGTTAAATGTAAAAAATACAATTCTCATTTTCATTTAATTATGTAAAACCATTTCATTTCATTTCATAAAATCCACTTTTTTATTTAATAAAGCTTTTATAGAAATAATTTCATTTAAGCCTGGGGTTAGACTTGCTTGTAATTTAATTTGCCATTTTGTTTCCCTTTCTTCTATATATGTTCTGTAGTCCCCACCCCTCGGATTTCTTAATACTTTCTCTAAAATAATAAAATCGAACTCTTTACAGTCTTGAGAATTACTAATATGTCTGTATAGGGCATTGTTAGTATTTTTAGTGCTTATCTGGTATGTGTGTTCATATATCCTGTCCCTCAGTTTTCTCTCAGTTTTACCTACATAAAAACTGGGACAGGATTTACACACAGCCAAATAAATGACTCCGGTCGTTTGACAATTCCCTTTCTCAGGTTTCACTACATTTTTTAAGTAATTATTAATTTTTATCTTTTCCTCTGTACATATATATTTACACTGTGAGCAGTCCCCACACTTTGTAGTCCCATGTCTGTTATTCATCTTTGTGGGCATTTCAAAATTCTTTTTTTAAATTTGGGCCTACTTTATATACAAAGTTAGGTTTACTTCCTCCTATATTCCAAAGTTTAGGGTTATTTCTCAGAATGGCCTAGTTTTTGTTAATAATTTTCTCTACCTCTTTTGCATTACCACCATATGGAACAATCATAGCTCTTTCATATTTTTTACTTATTGTATCTTTTGTACCTTTTCCTTCATATAAAGCATTGTTGTTCCCTAGTAGTGGCTTGTACTTCTTTCCCCATTCATTCCTAATGTACTCAACATATTCATTTACCATCTTAACTGGGTACCCCCTTTCTAGAAACATAAAAGCTACTTTCCTTAATTCATCTTGTAGATCTTCCTGTTTCGAAGTCATTCTTGCTACCCTAATTAATTGTCCTTTGACTATACTGTTCTTTTGTCTAACCGGATGGTCACTAAAGTATTGCAAGTAAGAGTTGCTGAAGGATGGTTTCCTGTATATCTTGGATTTAAAACAATTAGTATCCTTTTCTATGTATGTGTCCAAATAGTTTATTCCTTTTTTATCATACACGTACGTAAACTTTAAGAATCCTGTGCTTTCATTGAGATGTTGAACCAAATCATTAATGCTATTTTCAGGGCCTTTCCATAAAATAAATATTCATCCAAAAACCTAACATATAGTCTCATATGTTGGAAAAACTCACTGCTAAACACATTAATTTGCTCCCACTGTAAAAGCACCAGATTGGCAAATACAGGGGCACAAGAAGCCCCCATAGCAACACCTCTATGTTGCCTGTAATATTCTCCATCAAACATAATGTAGTTGTAAGACTATTTCCATGAATTCCACTACTAGATCTTTTTTGTCTTTCTCTAATGTGGTATTCTTGTGTAGACAGTCCCTAAAGATTTCTAAGCCTTCGTGTTTGGGAATAGATGTAAATAATTCCACTACGTCAATGGTTAAGAAAATTAAATCATTATCCCACAGCTCATCTTTAATTCTTCCCAAAAAGTCCCAAGAATCTTTTATTATGTGTTCATTATTCATGGCCTGTTGTTTCAACCATTTGTCTATCCAAAGGGATATGTTTTTGACCCACGTCCATCTGCTATCTGCCTGAAACTTAAATTTTCCAAATCTTTGTGGGTTTTTGGTATCCCAAAAATGGTAGCTACTTTTGGATTTGAAACTTTTAGATATTTATATGTCTCTCCTGTAATTCTTTCCTCTAAAAGGTAATCTTCCAAATAATAGTCTATTTTTTTATAACTAATATTTATCTCATTAAGTGAAGCAGGTTGATATGTTTCTAGGTCATTGAGCATTTCAAAGATTTTTTGGGATTATTCCAGTGTGTCATAGAAAACCATCCCACCCCCCTTTGTCGGGTCGCATAACTCTTATAGTTCTGTCATTTTTTAACATTTGCAAGACTTCATTTTCTTTGTAACTAAGATTTTTATTTTTAACAGTATGCTGCTCCTTACTTTTCAATTTGTAAATATCTTCCATAATAGCCTTTTCCAGGACATTTAAAGTAGGGTCTAAAGGTGGATTGTATACACTTTTGTTTCTAAATTCCATATTATTATTTCTCCTTTCAGTTTTAGCTGTATCATGAAACATATAGGCCAAATTCAACTTCCTCAAAAACATTTTTAACTCTATAATAGTGTCAGTGTAGTCAAAGTGCTTTGCAGGGACAAATTTTAAACCTTTCATGCACAATTCAAAATGTTCTGTTGTTAAATCTACCCCTGCATAGTTGTAAATATGATATCCTTTCAAAGTATTAACTACTCCATTTTTCACTATTTTTTCCACCTTCTCTATTTCTTGTTCTTGTTCCTCCATTGCCCTCTTTCTTCTTCCAACCCTACATCCCATTATTGATGGTACTGAAAAGGTTGATATTCATATACATCTTTATTATACTGTTCATTACTGTAATGCTTTCCTTTAATTTCTGATCTTTGTGTTTTTCTTTGTCCATTGGAATTCTTGTCCGTAATGTATCTATTGTTTTTCACTGTTTTATCCTTCTTTATCACATATGCCCTATTCTCCCTGTATTCATCTAAATCTCTCTTCATTTTTTTACATTTTGTTTCAAATATTTTATTACATTTAAAATCTATGTTATCTAATTTCCTGTAGTACATACCTTCATATTCTGAAAATAGAAGGTCATTTTTAATTCTCCCATCTAAAATTTCTGCTTCTCCTATCAGCTTACCTAACTTCTTGTCATTGTTTTTTATTATTTTCCCAATTAACTCCATACCATACCTATCAAACATTTCTGTAAATTCTGCTATCAAATTCTCATCGTTATCCAACCCAAAAGCAAATTTATAAACTGTAAGACCCTTAGGTATTATCTTTTTCAACATGCATTCAGATAAATATCCGTTTTCAACCTGCAATTTCTTAACAAGAAACATTTTCTTTTCAAACATAAAAATCATGTCCTTCACTGTAACATCGTACATATTCTGTTTGTCATTTGTGTTTTTATTAGTTTTGTCTAACTATATTATCTGAAAAAACATATTGCTTTGATAACAAATAGTCAAAACCTTTACAATGTCCTGTGTTTTGTTTTTAAACCATATGGTTTGGACTATTACTCACATGTCTCTGGGTTGGATTTCTATGTTCAGTCCTGCATCCCATATTCCGCTCTTCATACACACTGTTTTTACTACCATTACATCCATTTTCAGTATGTCTATACTTTAAACTTGTTTCTTTCGGTCTCGCCCCCATTCTCACGGCTTCAAATGACAGCACTTACTGGCATACTTTGTAGGTGCAGAACACTGTCGTTTCCATTCTCATAGGCGTTCGCCTCACACATGCCATTAATTCCTTTAGTCCTTGTGCTTCTGCTCTCGTTGATTGTAACGTCACTTAAAGGCGACGAGTGGCACTTTCTTTTAGGGTTAACGCTTCTGTTTTGATCTCCAGGTTGCGTAAGGAGCTCTATTAACCTCGTGAGCTCTCCTTTGACTATCACAAGTTCAGATTGAACTTGGTGCAGTTCCTCCCTTCTGACAGGGGAAAGATCGCCAGAATGTCATCAAGTGAATCCATGCCAAAAACAGGCTCCCACTATCGACTAGTAACACACAATTGAGCCAAACAGTGTAAAGTCCACTAGTAATCCTGAAAACAAACACTGCCACAGCTGGAAATCACTTCTTCAAAGTTTTTATTCACATTCACATTTACAAACGATTGAGCGCTTTCTTCCCTTCATTAAGGGATTTCAACAGAATCTACATTCATTCCCCCCTTTTCCCCCTTAAATACTTTATTCAATTAGTGATGTCACTCATTAAAAAATTGATAGGATGTATTTAAAGTGCAAGTACATATTAAAACCATATTTAAAATCTTTTTGTTAAAAAACATGTTAAATGTAAAAAATACAATTCTCATTTTCATTTAATTATGTAAAACCATGTCATTTCATTTCATAAAGTCCACTTTTTTATTTAATAAAGGCTTTATAGAAATAATTTCATTTAAGCCTGGGGTTAGACTTGCTTGTAATTTAATTTGCCATTTTGTTTCCCTTTCTTCTATATATGTTCTGTAGTCCCCACCCCTCGGATTTCTTAATACTTTCTCTAAAATAATAAAATTGAACTCTTTACAGTCTTGAGAATTACTAATATGTCTGTATAGGGCATTGTTAGTATTTTTAGTGCTTATCTGGTATGTGTGTTCATATATCCTGTCCCTCAGTTTTCTCTCAGTTTTACCTGCATAAAAACTGGGACAGGATTTACACATAGCCAAATAAATGACTCAGGTCGTTTGACAATTCCCTTTCTTAGGTTCCACTACATTTTTTAAGTAATTATTAATTTTTATCTTTTCCTCTGTACATATATATTTACACTGTGAACAGTTCCCACACTTTGTAGTCCCATGTCTGTTATTCATCTTTGTGGGCATTTCAAAATTATTTTTTTAAATTTGGGCCTACTTTATATACAAAGTTAGGTTTACTTCCTCCTATATTCCAAAGTTTAGGGTTATTTCTCAGAATGGCCCAGTTTTTATTAATAATTTTCTCTACCTCTTTTGCATTACCACCATATGGAACAATCATAGCTCTTTCATATTTTTTCCTTATTGTATCTTTTGTACCTTTTCCTTCATATAAAGCATTGTTGTTCCCTAGTAGTGGCTTGTACTTCTTTCCCCATTCATTCCTAATGTACTCAACATATTCATTTACCACCTTAACTGGGTACCCCCTTTCTAGAAACATAAAAGCTACTTTCCTTAATTCATCTTGTAGATCTTCCTGTTTTGAAGTCATTCTTGCTACCCTAATTAATTGTCCTTTGACTATACTGATGTCCTTCAAGAATGCAACTGCAGTCCTGACATATGGGTTGTCCTGCCTCAGGCAGCCCTTCGGTCGGCCAGATTCCAAAGTCTGGGTCCGGCGTCGGCCGATGTCGCCTCCTCCCCGATGTCAGAGCGGCTGGAGTATAAAGGCATCAGCCGATGCCATCTTCTTCAGTCTTTCTTGCCACGCGGTGCCCGAAGCAGAAGCAGTTCACAAGTGCCGGTCGGTCAGCTCCTGTGTTTTCAGTTACCAAAGTCATCTAAAAGCTAAGTACCCCCTTGGGGAACATTTTTTCTTGCCTCAGCCGATGTCAGAACAAATTGAGAAAGTTAATAATTGTTTGTCTTGTGGTAAACAAATACCTCATAAGGACTTTCATTCCTACTGCCTCCCTTGCCTGGGCCCAGACCACAACGTCTTGGCCTGTGCTGCCTGTGCTTGCTTTAATAGGTGCACTCTCAGGTGCCGGGCAGAGTTTGCCGAAGACTTTTTTGGCGAATCTTATGCTTACAACATGCCGTCGGAACAACCGACAGCACAAACTACCAAGAAACGAAAGGACCGGGACCGACATCCTCGGCCTGCGTCTTCCACCGATTTAATGCCTAAGCCCTCCGCAAGTGCTTCGGTCCATTTGGAAGTGGTAATTCAACCGCTCCAGGCCGACGACACCGCGTTAACTCATCCCTCGGTCTCGGAGGCTACTCCGGTGCCGGTTGTTGATTTTCCTCCGGAAACCGAAGTTCTGGATCTACCCGACACCATTCCAGTGGACAAGGTTACCCCTGCACGTGGGGCAGCTAGGCCTCCTGTATCCATGTCAATCAAGGCCTTTGCACATGCTAAGGCCGCCAGCCAGGCCAAGGCCCATCCCAAGCCTGCTTCTCAGGCCCCTTCTTCTGACAAACAAATCATGTCTCTGGCTGCAGATCTTATTTCTCTTATTAGGGGGTCTCAGCCTCACCCAGACAGACTTTCTCAGCCACCTGCAGAAAAAAGGCCTAGAACTGAGCAGGCAGACAACCTCTCTTCAGATGAAGCCTCTGGGGATTCAGAGCATTCAGAAACCCAAGAAGAATCCTTCCAGGCCTATGAGGACTCTGATGCTGATGAATCTATTCCCTCTGCCTCCCCTCCTGAGGATTTTTCTTTCGGTGAAGTCCTCCACTCCATGAGGGAGCATTTTAAGTGGCAGGGTCAGGAATTTTCTGATTCCAGGAAAAGGCTACGTACCTTCCTTAAGTTACCCCAGCACAGACCTTTAGCTATCCCTCCAGTTTTGGATGTCCTGGATGATGTATTCTCCGACTCCAGTGCTTCCCCTGATTCTCTCCCTCCTGCTCCTGTCAAGCCAGACCGATATTACAGGGTCCCTGACACTCACAAGCATCTCTTTAAGGCCCACTCTGTGGATCTAGAAACTATTTCACAGGGCCCCAAAGGAGTGGCTACCTCCTCAGCCAGGAATCCACTGCCAGCTGACAGGGAAGCAAGGTCCCTGGAGAGATGGGTACAAAAAGTCTATACCTCTACCACCCTTGCCATGAGGTCTCTTAACTGCCTTTTTCATATGTTTCAGTACCAGGATTATTTACTGGATGATTTGCAGAAAAAGATAGCCTCTCCTGAGCCAATAGATAGAAAGGCATTGCAGGATTCGGTTCATAATACCCAGCAGGTTAGTAATCATTTTCTACAGTGTGGTTATGATGCATTGGAGGCTTCATGTAGGGCAGCTATGACAGGGGCTGTTATCCGTAGACATGCTTGGTTGAAATAACAACCACTGCCAGATCATGTTAAAGTAAAGCTCTTTAATGCACCTCTGGATAAACAGAAGCTTTTTGGAGCTAATGCTCAGGATGTGTTGAAATCTATCGAAGAAAAGGCAAAATCAGTTCAAACAGTAAAGGATTTCCTCCAGGTTCAGCCCCCAAGGTTCAGCTGGAATTGGCCTTCAAAGAATTGGTCCTTTCCAGACTCTGACAAGTTTCAAAGGGGAAAGAACAGGCATGCACGAGGTAGAGGGCAATACAGAGGCTCCTACAGGGGACGCCAATGGCAACCACAAAATCAAAGAAATGGCACAGGTAGTACACCTGCACCACAGGGACAATCACAATGACTTACCTTTCACTCCGCCTACCAAGGCTCAAAGAGAAGCACCTATAGGCGGAAAATTATCTCCATTCTCAAAAAACTGGCACATTATAACAAAGGACAATTGGATTCTGGACATAATACACAGAGGTTACAGGTTCCACTTCCATACCTTACCAACAGGACAAGGCATGCCAAACCTGCCACACAATCAAAGGGCAGAGGCACTCATAGAAGTCTCAAAGCTGTTACAAATAAAAGCAATAGAGAAGGTTCCTCCTCAGGAACAAGGCCAGGGATTTTATTTAAGACTGTTCCTTGTTCCAAGAAAAGAAAAACAATGGAGGCCTATATTGGACTTGTCCATTCTAAATACTTTTCTCATGGTGCCAAAATTCAAGATGCTGACGTTACAGCAACTTCTTCCCATGCTGGGCAAGGGGTCTTGGCTGGTTACTCTGGACCTCAAGGAGGCATACCTGCATGTCCCTATCAGACACAGTTGCAGAAGATACCTCAGATTTCTTGCAGGAACAGAGCACTATCAATTCTCAGCATTGCCGTTTGGCTGATCTACTGCGCCCAGAGTATTCACGAAATGCCTGGCATCAGTAGTGGCACATTGCAGGCTCCAGGGGATTCAAATATACCCTTACCTGGACAACTGCCTAATACAAGCAGACAGCAAACAGACCTTGATAATACACTTGGATTACGTCATTCAATTGCTGCAAGCTTTGGGATACACAGTCAACATTCAAAAATCAAGATTACTGCCATCCCAAGAGATTACATTTCTAGGAGCAAAACTGGACACACAGTTACAAATGGCTTTCCTCACAGAGGAGAAACAAGAACAGTTAACAGCTTACTTCAGAGGCCTAGCAAAATTAACCCACCTGACCGCAAGGAAAACCTTGCAGGCCCTGGGGTACATGGCATCTTGCATTCTTCTAATCCCTCTGGCAAGACTACACATGAGAAAGCTGCAATGGTACCTAAAAAGCTTGTGGTCGCAACACAGCCACAACCTAGAAGACATAATACCACTCATACCATGCCTGCAAAGGGAATTCCTGTGGTGGGCTCAAGCAAGTCACTTAAACGAAGGCATGCTTTTCAACAAACCTCCAACAAGTCAGACTATTACAACAGATGCCTCAGACCTTGGATGGGGGGGCGCACATGGACGGCAGATGCATTCAAGGGCAATGGACTCCCATGGAGATGCATCAGCACATAAATCAAAAAGAGATGTTGGCAGTGATACATGCAATAGAAGCTTTTGGAAAATCTCTTCAACAAGGTCATCTGCTAATAAGAACAGACAACACCACTGTCATGTGGTACATAAACAAGCAAGGGGGCACTCATTCCTACCCCCTCTGCAGACTAACAATGATTCTTTGGGAAAAGTCCCTGAAATTGAGCATCTACTTGTAAGCCCAGTTTGTTCTGGGCAAGGACAATGTTCTGGCAGACAGATTGAGCAGAAATTTCTTGGATCCACACGAATGGATGCTACACCCACGCATTTTCGCACAAATAGCATCTGCATGGGGAAGACCAGACATAGACCTCTTTGCATCTCATCTCAATCATCACCTGGAAAGGTTTTGCACAAGGATACACCATCCTCTAGCTTGGAGAATGGATGCTCTTTCCTTCAGCTGGAATGCTCTAACAATTTATGCATTCCCTCCTCTACCTTTGCTCACCAAGGTGTTACTGAAGATCAAGGCAGAACAGCCAAGAGGAATCTTGATAGCTCCAGACTGGCCAAGGCAACACTGGTATCCACTACTATTGAGCATAACTCACTCCAAACCATGGCCCTTGCCTCAATGGCCTCTGCTCCTGACTCAACACAGTTACAAGACTGTTCATCAGAACCTGCAAACCCTAAAGCTGACAGCCTGGAGAGTTCCATGACTCAGACCCATGATTCACTCTCCGAAAAAGTTCAGGAAATTTTGCTGGAGGCATGCAGACCTTCCACCAGAAAAACCTATTCGGCCAAATGGAAGCGATTCACCATCTGGAATGTCAACAAGGGCCAGGATGCATCATTGGTGAACATACCTCAGATATTGGAATACTTGACAGAAATGTTTCACAGTGGCCTCTCATACTCCTCCATCAAAATCCACGCTTCAGCTATCTCAGCACATTACAACTGTGATCCACCTGTGTTCTCGCATCCTTTGCTAAGACAGCTTCTAAGAGGCATAAAGAATATCAAGCCTCCAAGGAAGCTACCAATCCCTGCATGGGACCTCAATTATGTCTTGGAAAAATTAACTCTTCCTCCTTTTGAACCAGCAGCATCTTCAGAAATGCAATTTCTCTCTTGGAAAATGGTTTTCCTGTTGGCAGTCACTTCAGCAAGAAGAGTCTCGGAGATACAGGCCCTCATGGCAGTTCCTCCCTTTATCATCTTTCATCAGGACAGAGTTTCCCTTAGGACCAATCCTTCATTCATGCCTAAGGTGGTATCCAGAGTGTCTCTAAACCAAGCAATTCATCTGCCTACTTTCTTTCCTAATCCTGAAAATAAAGGGGAAAAGCTGCTGCATACTTTAGACATTCACAACTACGCTACTACTTGGACAGAACAAAGTCCACCAGGAAGTCTGACCAACTGTTTGTAGCCTATGCTGCCGGAGTGCAAGGGAAGCAGTCACCAAACAAACTATCTCAAAATGGATTGGACACTGCATCAGATTCTGTTATTCTTTTCATGGAAAAAGTGTGCCAGCTAATATTAGACCACACTCCACCAGAGCTATGGCCACATCCACAGCTTTTCTAAGAGGAGTGGCTACAAAAGACATTCTAGAGGCTGCTACATGGAGCTCCGTGCATACGTTTACCAAACACTACAACCTGCCATTATACTCCAGATCCCGAGCAGGCTTTGCTTCGGCAGTCCTGCAGGGCCTTCTAGCTACACCATCTCTTGCTTAGTCCTACCACCCCAGCTTGGCTATGGTATTCAACCCATATGTCAGGACTGCAGTTGCATTCTTGAAGGACATAGTACAGTTTTGTACCTACCATAAATGTAGATGTCCGATAGATATGCAACTGCAGTCAGGTTTTCCCTCCCTCCTACCCCTCTGTTTTTCCCATTTTGGGTCCTTACTCCCCTTACCTATCAGCTGGGGATATATGTTATGGTGTATCTGTTTATTACTGTTGTGCATGTCTGATTTTATCTGTTTATCCATTCACCAAATTTAGCCTTCATTGGAGGGCACCTGGCATCTGGGGCAAGAAACACTGAAGAAGATGGCGTCGGCTGATGCCTTTATACTCTAGCCACTCTGACGTCGGGGAGGAGGCGACATCGGCCAACGCCGGACCCAGACTTTGGAATCTGGCCTACCGAAGGGCTGCCTGAGGCAGGACAACCCATATGTCAGGACTGCAGTTGCATATCTATCGGACATCTACATTTATGGTAGGTACAAAACTGTACTTTCTTTTGTCTGACCGGATGGTCACTAAAGTATTGCAAGTAAGAGTTGCTGAAGGATGGTGTCCTGTATATCTTGGATTTAAAACAATTAGTATCCTTTTCTATGTATGTGTCCAAATAGTTTATTCCGTTTTTATCATACACGTACGTAAACTTTAAGAATCCTTTCCTTTCATTGAGATGTTGAACCAAATCTTTAATGCTATTTTCAGGGCCTTTCCATAAAATAAATAGGTTTACTTCCTCCTATATTCCAAAGTTTAGGGTTATTTCTCAGAATGGCCCAGTTTTTGTTGATAATTTTCTCTACCTCTTTTGCATTACCACCATATGGAACAATCATAGCTCTTTCATATTTTTTCCTTATTGTATCTTTTGTACCTTTTCCTTCATATAAAGCATTGTTGTTCCCTAGTAGTGGCTTGTACTTCTTTCCCCATTCATTCCTAATGTACTCAACATATTCATTTACCACCTTAACTGGGTACCCCCTTTCTAGAAACATAAAAGCTACTTTCCTTAATTCATCTTGTAGATCTTCCTGTTTCGAAGTCATTCTTGTTACCCTAATTAATTGTCCTTTGACTATACTGTTCTTTCGTCTAACCGGATGGTCACTAAAGTATTGCAAGTAAGAGTTGCTGAAGGATGGTTTCCTGTATATCTTGGATTTAAAACAATTAGTATCCTTTTCTATGTATGTGTCCAAATAGTTTATTCCTTTTTTATCATACATGTACGTAAACTTTAAGAATCCTGTGCTATCATTGAGATGTTGAACCAAATCTTTAATGCTGTTTTCAGGGCCTTTCCATAAAATAAATATGTCATCCAAAAACCTAACATATAGTCTCATATGTTGGAAAAACTCACTGCTAAACACATTAATTTGCTCCCACTGTAAAAGCACCAGATTGGCAAATACAGGGGCACAAGAAGCCCCCATAGCAACACCTCTATGTTGCCTGTAATATTCTCCATCAAACATAATGTAGTTCAAAGAATATATGAACCTCCTTACAGTATAAGGAAGAATAAAACTGAAAATGCGCTAGCTAGACATGTTAACAATTTTCCAACACATAAATTTAAATTTAGAATAATTGATCAAATTACCCAAGATTTAAGAGGTGGACCTGTATCATTATTCTTAGAACATTTAGAACTTCTTTGGCAACTGCATGTTGCGTGTTGATGCTCATCATTATCCTGGACTAAATGAGACGTGTTCTGTTTTACCTTATTTAAAATTAAAAAGCCTGACTAGATAGCTCTAAATCTCTTAAGAACATTGGTTAGGATAATTACTAAATACAAAACATAATGTTTCTTAAAAAATGTGTGTTTAACTACCATTTTCCACTTGTCTGACATTGTATTTGCAGTTATGTAACTTTCTAAGTATACAAGATCAATGTTTAAAATCTGGCACTGATTTTGCTAAAGATGTAAATATTATATAGCAGGAGACTGAAGCTACATACGTATATCCCTATAATAATGTGATCTTTCATACTTTTTTAACCTGTCATATTTCAAGAAATATATATTTAGCTGTAGATGTATGATTTGTAGTAGGTGCAGTGGTTAAGGGTGTGACATATTAGTTCCTGTAGCTGTCTTTTGTCTACTTGAGCAATTCGCTTAACCATGTATTGCTCCAGTGTCACCTCTGGAAAGGGACTGTGTGTCCTGTGCAACCTACTTTATTAACAAATGGCTATTATCATTATTACTATTAGTCTGGCTGTCGGCACAGAGGTTAAGGTTGCAAGCTGTAGTTCCTGTAGTACAGGATTTGAGTCCCTCAGATCTCATTTGCATGTTCTGTGATCTTGAGTGAGTCACAACCAGATATTGCTCCTGGTTTGCACTTGGTTTGCGCAGAGGGCTTTCCAGGTTAAGAAATGTGTAATTATCACCATCGTCATCATTACTGCATATATAGTAGCATAGATATTTGGCTCAACCTAATTAGACCTCTTTCACTGTGCCATTACAACATATGCATCTAGATAGTTTTGAATATTTAAGATTTGAGGCATCATACATTTGTTTACCATTCATCATGACTATGTTTTTTAACCTGATCAAAATTCTGCTTATTCCATTTGTTGTTCTTGCTATGATTCACCATGTAATATCAAATAATTTTGGTTATGATTCAGAAACCCATATTACAATGTGCACACCTGTTTTGAACAGGTTTGCTCAATGTGATACTGATTTCTGATTCAGAGACCAGCATGATGCCAAAACAGTAAGAAGGCTGCAGTCTCTAGCACTATACTGGTCTTGCTGGTGAAACCTACATGCAAATGTGGCAAGTTCACAGGGGTCTGGCTAATGCTAATTAGCCATATGCACATTGCTAGATCTTTTCACAATGATTGAAACAGCACAATAGAGTGATTCAAAGAATACCTCTATTTTTTTTTTATTTGGGAAACTAAGTAAAAACAGTGCATGTTGTCTTTTGATGGCATATTCACATTCAGTCCTACAGCAGGATTGGGGCTGTTAACCCCCAAGGAAGCAAATACCCCAAAGCCATTGGTGACAGGGTCAATGCCTGTATGACTATGTTGCATGGATTGTTAGGGTAACACTCTAGTAGTTACCTGTAATAGTGCAGTGCTTGATTCAGAAACATGATAAAGAACTGTTAAAGAGCTTTTCCATGTGGCTTTATCATGTCTCTGAATTGCAGTATATTGATATTGCACCACTGGGCACTACAACATTGCCAGCAGTATGCTGTCTGGATCTTACAGTTAGTCTTATCATATACATGTTTTTTTCTGCCCTCTTCCCTGAATGGCCCAATTATCTGAAAATGGTCTTTGGGCCACTTGATACCAGCCTGGTTAGCAAATGGTAAATAAATGAATAAATAAATGTTTTGGCTTTTGCCCCCATTACTTTTTAGTTTTGTCCCTGATACTTGTGCAGATTGAGAGTTTTTTTCTTACAGTGCTGTTGTTTCTTCAGACAAAACAGTTTGCTTGCAGTAATACTTCTAACAAAGAAGATGTGAGATCAGAATTCAAATCTTTGCTACTTTATGCGCTGTAATATGTGAAGTTAGAATTATTGCAAAATACTTCCAGTGTATCTAGCACCAATAATATGCTCTGCAAGAGAGGAAAAGACAAGTTTATTAAGCACCTTTCTGAAATCAGGAAGGTGCTTATCACGCTTTTGTTAAGCAACCCTCACTGTTATTAAGCAGTCCATGCCCACCACAGAAAACCCAAGGAGCCACAAATGATAAATCATTAAACACTTCATTCAGCCTTTCATTTTTTTCACCGAATAAAGTATTTAACATGATTTAAAGCTCTTTCTGCTTCCTGACACTGTTCTGTGGTGGCCACATTCTGTGTAGATATGGGGTTTTGCATCTTGCACTTGGCACTTCCACATTTTTTTCTTTAATTTTTGTAGCACGTAATACACCACAGAGAATTATGATTGGCTAAGGTAAAAGAACCATGTCTAAATGTCTGATGGTTTGAAACCAGCCACTGAGAAAGTCAAGTGCAATAGGGTAAAAGCCTCCACCTGAAAACAAACATGTCTGCAGAATATTTCTTGGAATGGTGCAGTATCTTTAAAAGTTTATTTCATACAGTTGGATGTTAGTTTGCCATAAGGGAATTAGTGGAATATGATGCAGAATAATAGTAAAGAACAGGGAACAGGAATGTTTAAACAGTTGATAAGTGAAATATGTTTATGTGAACAAAATCATTCACATTACAAATAATGGTGTTAGTGTAATTATTCTGCATGATGAGAAGTCAGTTGTTTATGGATCAGGTGTCCCACATGGATGCCAGAGACAGTATGCCTGGATAAAAGAAAAGCTACTGACTACAGTACATTAATGAGAAAAGTTCCATGGACATATTAATTGGGAATGTGTATTGGAAACAGAACATAAACCAGTACACAGTGCATTTAAAAAGATCCTGCACAAGTTATCACCAAGATGGCAAAGATGTTGGGAGTAGTACAGGTTAGTAGTAAAATAAAACCCAAGTAAATAAAAGCATAACAACATCAGGACATCAAAGCAGCTATAAGATTTGCTAGGAGAGGAACTACAGATAAGTTGCATAATTCCATGACTGCATGCAAGAGAAAACAAGCTGAAACCTCTTTCATCAGTGTACTTAGAATGATCCAGAGAAAATGATATTTTGAGATATGGCGATGAATGATCAGCCTAAAAAGGAAACTGTTAGGAGGAATGAAAATCAGTAGCCATGCTTTTAGGTTAAAAAAAAATATCAAGCTATATAAAAGGTATAAATTAGTAGTGCCTAATCATTTAAGGAATTAAATGTTGCAAGAACGTGAGTCACACTCAGCAGTTATGAAGTATAAAGAGACAGCTTTGTGATGTCTTCTACTGGGCTAGAATATCAATGCAAAGTGAGCAAAACATTTGGAATTGGTCAGTGTGCCAGGAATGTCATAACAGTGACCTAAGAGAGGAAACTGGGAATCTCGTAACAATGACCCAGTAGAAGAAATGATTCCCTTCTCGGCACCAGGAAGCTCATGCAGCAGATTTGAAACAGACTTGTTTTTGTGACTCTGTACTTGATATTTGTACATTATTATTCAAAGTTTTCTGACGCTGTGAAGTTAATGTAGTGGGATATTAGTGGGATTAATGTATTTAAAGCTGGCTTTTTGAGACACAGAATGCCAGATGTGGTACTATCAAATATTGTTCTACAATACACAGGAATGGAATTCAACATATTTTCACAGCAGTGAGAATTTCAGCAGGTGACATTTTGCAGCAAAGTGCAGTGGTCAAGCTTTGGGGTCAGTTCAAACTGTGAATAACCTTATGAGGGAAGCTGAAAATATTTAAGTCCCTGCTATACAGATGCACAGTTAGCTTTGTCAAAAATATAGAAATGTTCCTTTGCAAGTTTTAGGTCTTTTCTTGTTGATGGAGCCATATGTTAAGAGGCAGTATGCATAAGTGTTTCCCAACATCACTCTGAAAAGCAGATTTTATTTAGATTGGAAAACATGTAATCTAGGTGAAAATGATATGATGATCACAAAATTAAACACATATCTTCCTAGAAGGAGGAGGACAGAATGAGTACAACAAGGAATAGCTCTTTTGTTGTTCACATATAGAGTGAAAAGTACCAAAAGTACCACCCACCCATCTACTTTGTAAACCTCTTGCCCTGGAGAGGATCATAGTGGCAGTATGCCATGCATGACAAACCAGGCTTCTGTTGCCCCAGGAAACAGTCTCCAGCTCAACTACCTGTGGGATCCCAGATGTTCCCAGCAAGCTGAAATACAGGCTCTGCAATGTGCCCTGGGTCTGCTCTGGAGTCACCTTGCAGTGTGCTGTGCCTGTCTTCTCTAGGCTGATGGTCTGTCATCTCTAGAATGTCACAGAGTTGTTCCAGCAGTGGTTGAGTAACTTGTGGATGATGATGCAACTTTTTGATCACAACTAGATGAGTTGCAACTCATCAAATGTAGCTTGTCATAGGAAATATTTGCTGGTACTGTTTCTGTTACAGTGCTGGCAATGATTCATGTTTTTTTTTTACTTTCTCGTTTCTCTACAGTTGAGTGACCAAAGAGTTAGTTTAAATACCTAAGAAGTTGTAGGGACAAACCTCCCACATGATGGTATGGGGGGAATTACCTCCTGCAAAAAATTTGTATTTTATTTTCACCTTGACAAAGCTGTACCAGGTTGTGTTTATGTGGCTGCTACACAAAAGGTGTGCCACATGACCTGGTATCATATGACCATGGCACAGTTTGCATGCGAATAAACCTGGCAACATAGAGCTGGTGTCTATTCATTGTGTCATCCTAATATGCCAAATGTTACACTTGTTCTCTGCTTCTGACAGTATTCACCCATTTTAATGGTGTGTTGTATTACTTAACCATTTTTTGATAATAGTACATTGTACAGAAGTTAATTTTAACTGTTCTAGTTATGTAGTATTCCTGCATGTAATACATCAAAATATGTTATGTGAATTGTTTGAGCCTAACCTACCACAGCAGTTACTTGTTCAAAGTACACAATGAAGTTTAAGGAAACAGGCCCTTCAATTCACAACCATCATTCTGATCTTGATTCTAGGAGCACAAGGTATCCAGTTTGAAAGAACTTTGATTACCTATGTCATTATTTCTGTAAGCAAGCGTTGTCACCTCACAGTAAGACGCTGACCGGTTTGACTCTCCGCTAGAGCGTCTTCTGCGTGGAGACGTGTGAATGGGCGTACCTTCATTGAAGGTTGTGCATTAGGGCTGGCAACTCAGCATGTAAAAATCAACTGCCAATCATTAGCGGACCGGAGTTCCGCTGTGGCGACCCCTAACCGGGAAAAGCCGAAAGACACAACAACAACACATTTACCTGATAGGTCAGTAATTATGTTTGAAGAATCAACCCTTCTTTATAAATAGGCAACACAATTGCATATTTCCATATTTAAAATCAGAAAGGACTCATGATTCTAAAATCACTTTTATTAGAACAGTAGTAGTACTTTCATCTCCGGTGTATGCTGAGATTTCTTCAGTGTTAAAATTCATATATATATTGTGTACAATTAAAAGTAGTCAAATGACAACAACTAATAATCTCACTGTGCATTTATTTTAATGAAAGTAACTTAAAATACATTTAAGGTTATGCTGTTTACACCTGGAAAGAGACAAATGCTGGTTGTCAGTTGCCATTGCAGCTCACATTTCTTAGGCTATTTTTTGCATAATTCAGTACCCAAAAAGAACATTTCTTAAAATTAGACCATAACGTACAATACCTGTGTAAGCATAAGTGAACAATTGATTTCCAATAACTGACACAGACTTGCACATATGCTCCAACAGTCTTCTAGTGGTTTTACCCAAGCAGACGACCTGACAGCTGATGCATTGGGCAATAAAAGCCTCTCCTATGTTATTGCATTTAAAAGACTTTGCTCCTATGATGCAATTAAAATAACCCATCCTAATGATAAAGTCTTCATAAATGAATGTATACATTTTACAAAAACTGGCCTTATACATTCCATTCTTTTTCAACTGTATAGGGAAAAAACACCCTCTTCATGTTCTTTATTTTCATGTTTTTATTTTATTTTTATTATTTTTTTTGTGCACTAAAACTGAGGCAGTACCCAATAACCAGTAATGTTCCTTATTACCCTGTATAATATTCTGATTATTTTGCATGGGTTCCTTTACTTCATTTGCATTCATACTATAAGGCAAAACCAAAGCATTTCTGTAAATTTCAGAACTGTCTTCAGTTGTATTGTTAACCCCTTCACTGTTACCATGTAGGTATAGAACTGGTTAAAACATCATAGAGCTTTCATTTTTAACTTTATCACAATATCATTGATAGCACTATGTGATTTCCTTAATATAATTAAGTGATTATGGGATGAGTGGAATGGAGGCAGGTTGAGATTGAATGGTATTAGCTGGCTGTGTGAGTTCATCAGAGCTTTAACTTCATAATAAAAAAAAACCTAACAACCAGTCATAATTATTCTTTCTGATGATCAATATATTAATAAACTAGGATCAGATAAGGGTAACACATACTACAAATAAAAGTAATTTATGTCTTTGTTGTGATGAACTGGATAAGTAGTAAAATGTAAGACAGATAATTTCTCAGGGTATACAACTTAATTAAACAAATGGCCAATGGAAACTATGTACACCTTATAAATAGGTACCTAGGCAGAGGGGACCTGCAAGAGATTGGTATTGTTTTAAAACTTTAATAGCACACAAAAAATGAACACTAAAAAGACAATACAATCAATGCCAGTGGACCACCACAACTAAGATGCTTCAGTAAGCTTAGCAGTAAAAGATATAACAAGGATACATTTAGAAAACACTACCTAAAGTAACAGGGCATAGTGCAGTCAGCTCCAGTAGTTTACAGGGTTAAAGCTCTGACTATACCCCATATAACCCAAGCTCATTTAGAGGCTCAGGTGATTGATATGGTTGATGAGAAGATAGGCATTCTCATTCTGGGAGGGAGGGGGCAGTCAGCAGCCCTCCATAACCACATTTCCTGGGGAAGGGGCATGACTGAAAGAGGTAGTCCTGGGGGTGGTGAGTGTTTGACCACCAAACTGCTTTAGCAGAAGATATCTTCCCAAGTGCACATGAGCATTCAGCTACATTGGGGATTGCACTTTGGTCCCCATAGTGATGTGTGTCATCTATTCCCCCCTGCACAGGGGAGAACGGTTAGGTCTAAAATAAGATAAGTCATCATAGCTGGGATGCTGTAGAGGACACAAGCTACCACTGGAGCTGTCTGTATGATGGCCTCTACTGGCCAGCTCTTGCCCCCACTTGTGAACACAGAGTATGGAAGAATGAATGGACATTATGGGGATGCTTGATGATCAGCAGGCACAACATAAGCAATACATTATAAAAATTAATAGGACACAGTATAACTGTGGCAGTAATTACTTCCACTACAATGACCCACTTGCCATGTACTCTCCATGTTTGCCATTCTGAAAAGGAGTGATCAGTGCAAATGTAGTGCCAAACAAATGTAATCAACTTTTGGGTAAGGATCCTAGTTTTGTATTTAAGATGGTCCCTAATTTCAAAAGGTTATTAAAATATGATTATAAAGATAAAAGAAATGGGGGGGGGTTCAGATGCACGGATGGGAACAACTAAATGTGGTGCATTTAAACATTGCCTGTACATTTTGACCAATGATAGCTAATTTGACAGTACTCTTCATATTGCTATCCAAAACAAAGTTGTGTAACTGTAAAACTATGGGGATGATGTATATAGATAGATAGCATTATGCTAAGGTTGTCTGAGATTTTATGTAGGCAAAATAGAACATTTATTACATAAAAGAATTTATGAACAAGGAATTATTGTGGCAATTGAAAGTGGATTCCATAAATCCACCTGGACTGAATGAAATGGTCTCAATACTGTCAGATTTGAAAATGAGGTCAGCTGCATTATAACATGTATTTTATACATTTATGTTACCTATTTAAAAAGTCTCATACATATGCAAATCTTTATTGATATGTTTTTATTATAATGTATCTAGTAAAACATATGATGTATTGTAATTTTAATACTAAGATGTTTGACCAGTCAAAAGTGTACCCCTAAATTTGTTGCTATCCAAATTCAGTTAAGGCTATTATTTTATGATTGGAAAAACTATGACAAGCTAACTAACCAGGATAAACCTAAAATTTACTTTCTCCTGATTTGTTTTTTTTTTTTTTGTTAAAAGAATGGAACTCCTGCAGCTCGGCTGATCCCCACTCCATTCCTCTACCCTACCCCCATTTCCACCCACCCCATATCAATTACCTTTATAGTTAGCCTTGCCACACTCTAATTCCCCAACCACCAATCCATACACCCCATACTCCTACCACCTCCCATTTCTGTTTAATCCATCCTCACTATTATCGGCAACTCCACCCCTTGCTCCTTTCAAACTATCTTATCACACTACCTCCCTCCACACCTCTCCTTTTCCTACCTCTTACAATACATAACCAAATACAGCTTTCTGAAATCCAAATACTCCTCCATACTTTCATAAACCCTTCAGAGTTTAACTACTGCAACATTACCAATATACCCCTCTCACGCTCATACTTAACATTCACTTTAACTACCCATAGTTAATGATCTACAGCTATGTCTCTTTTTAACATCTTTCTCTTCATATTCACCATCTATCTCTCTATCCTACTAAGACTATCATCATGTCATACAACCCAACTGCTTCCTCAACCTTCTCCCACTACACCTCCCAACTCTAAGACCCTCCCCAGCTATACCGCTATCTGTTCTAGTTTGTACCAAATGGACCTAATTCTACAAAACAATTTCACCCTGCTCTCCACAAAATATAACTCTTCCAGCTACCATCTCCATATATACTATAACACCATCAAGAAACAGCCCCTCCCTAGCAATGCCTCTACTCTCTGTAACCTAGTCCTCTGTGGAGATATACATCCTAACCCAGGCCCCTCTCCCCCTTCTCATAATTCAAACCCAGGCCCCTCTCCCCCTTTTCATAATTCTCTCCACACTTCCAAAACTTTAAATATCACCACTGTTAATCTTCAAAGCATCAGAAACAAAGTTTCCCAACTACATGCATGGTTAAGTCAACATAAACAAGACTTTACTGCCATCACAGAAACATGGCTAAAACCATATATCAAAGATTCGGAATTTTTATTCTCAAACTACTCCTGACTTAGAACAGACAGACTCCAGAAAAAAGGTGGAGGTGCCGCCTTACTATTCCCAAGCACCTACACTGTTATTCCATATACCAAACCCATTCCCTCCTTTCCCTCTGTTGACCTACTAGTTATCTTCCTTAAACTCAATAACTGCAAAAGCCTTTGCATCATAGTCATATACATACCCCCTGGCAACAATGCTCCAGTTCTCGAAGACATTTTAGCCTGGACTAGTAATAATATAAAAAAATGAAACTATCATTCTAGGTGACGTTAACATCAGCTGACTAGATATCACCAGTAAAAACTCCTCTATAAACATCCACCTCCATAGTTACTCCCAGCTAATCTCTGACATCACCAGACCTGGCAATAATGGAAACAATGGTTCCACCTTGGATTGGATCCTGGTTTCTGATCTTGATAAAATTTCTTCCTCAGGCACTCTCCCTCCCAGCATTAGTGACCATGCTCCAGCATTCATAACCCGTAAGCCCACCTCTATACCTAACAATCACCAATTAAGATATACCAGAGATCTATCCCTCTTCTCCCAAAACACCCTCAATGACATCCTGAAAAAAATAAACTGGAGCCCACTGAAATTCATCCCTCCTAACAAAGCTGTGGATTTCTTTAACCATCCAGGTAAAGTCAGTACCCCTCCTCCTAGCATCCCTCACTCCTCAGAAAATATTGCTACCTCATTCAACACACACTTCACCCAAACCATACTATCACTAGCTAAACAACACAACCCCCCCCCCCTCCAACCCACACCTTCAACTAGTAATCTCCCCACTGCCTTTTCTTTTTCTCCTGTACCTACCTCCAACATAAAAAAACTCTTAACTAAACTTAAACCCACCAAATTAGCAGCAGACAACCTCCCAAGTGAATACCTACAAATCGCAGCTGATGCTCTGGCCTACCCAGTATCCATCTTGATTAACCAATCTCTGTCAGAAAGTTACGTTCCCACACTGTGGAAAGTATCACATATAATTCCCCTCCACAAAGGTGAACCCTCCGCAGAACTAACCAATTACCGCCCCATAGCTATTCTCTCTCCACTCCAAAATACTAGAGAGATGCATACACTCTCAGGTCTCAGACTACCTACTTACTAGCAACCTCCTTTCCAGTACTCAGCATGGTTTCCGACCAAACCATAGCACCACCACTGCCTTACTCTCCTTTACTAACACTATCCTTCAGCATAAAACAATGGCTATCTCTCCTCTGCTACTTTCCTAGACCTATCTAAAGCATTTGACATGGTCCCACACAAACAACTTATCTCTGTCCTCAATAATCTATCCTTCTCACAATCAGTCACCAACTGGTTTCAGTTACCTGTCTGACCGCCAACAATCTGTTGTATGGCAGAATGACATATCTCCCCAACTACCTGTCTCCATAGGGGTTCCCCAAGGATCCATCCTTGGACCCCTACTCTTCTCTGTTTACACCAATAATCTAGCCTCTGCCACCAAACATGGCACACTCATACAATACGCAGATGACTCGACCATCATCTGCTCAGCCCAGTCCCTACCCAAACTGCAAAAAGTCACACAGGAAGCCTTTTCCTCTGTTGAAACATGGTTATCCGATGCCCAATTAATACTTAACCCAAACAAAACTAAACTACTCATCTTACAACCCACCAAACATACTCAAAACAACTCTCACTTTAACATCACAGCAAAAGACAACACCACTATATAACCAAATGAACACACCAAATTGCTAGGAGTGGAAATAGACAATAAACTAAAATTTGACATTCACATATCCATGACCATAAAAAAAGTCCACAAAAAACTAGGAGCGTTATACAGAAATAAGCAATTTCTCACCAAAGCAGCAAAGATTTCAATAGCTAATTCCCACCTTATCTCCACCCTACTTTATGCCTCTCCAATATATACCAACCTAAGGCAATGTGATCTAAACAAGCTAGAGACCTGCTACAACAAAATCGCCAAATTCACCACAGGGGCATCCTACCGTAGTCACCACTGTCTCTCACTTGCTGAACTGGGCTGGCTTGAGCTCCCTCACCTCCTTCAGTGGTATCAACTCTCACTCGCCCACAAACTAGTAAATCATCCACTAATTGTCCCATCCCTCCAGAATCTACTCCAACCCTATCGCACCACCAGACCACTAAGATCCAGCAACAAAAATCACTTGCAGATCACTAAAGCCAATAACACTGCTGGTGAAGCACTATTCTCTTGCACCATAGCCAAATTATGGAACTCACTCCCACCCACAATTACCTCCATACCATCATGCAGCCACTTCAAAGCTTTACTAAAGGCGCACCTAAAAACATGCTGGCTATGCCCTTGCAACTCCCACTCTAATATCATCCACCCCATCCAACCACTACCTTTTTCTCCACTCAGCTAACTGCCTTGATTATAGCAAGCTCAGATGCTCATAAGCCTAGTACTTATTATACAGCAGGAACTTCTCATTGTAACATTTGTTAATGTCTGTTATGTACTTCACAGATAAAGATTCTAGTTGTCTACTGATGTACTATGTTCTTCATCTGTAAATATGTTGTAAGTAATTGCTATGTTAAATTGTTAATCACTATGTAATCCAATGTAACTACTGTCTGTTTATTTTACTGTGGAGCTTTTCTCCCCGGGCCTCCGCTGAAAATGGACCTACGTCCAGTCGGACACTCCCGGTCAACAAATTTAAATAAATAAATAAATAAATAAAACTCCACATTCCTCAGGACTCTAAATAGTCTTGCTCCTCTCAGATTAAAAAGAGTCAAAGTTAAACATGCTTCCTGGCTAGCTAAGAACACAAAGCAAGTCTTGTCATCCAGAGACAAAGCCTGGAAAACTTGGCAAAAAAACAAACCCCCCACCAATCTCATGAAATATAAACAACTTTGGAATCAGGCTAAACAGTTGTTAAAAACAAAAAAAAAATACATACAAACCTTCCAAGGATAGCATAAACAAAATCCACAAAAATTAACAGCCTCCTCCACCCAGGAACAAATAGTACCCCATGCCCAAACTCAGAAAAAACTTTCTCTGAACTAGCCTCACTCTTGAACACATATTTTATAGATACCATCGCCAAACTTACAACTACCTTCCCTCTCACCAATACAGACCCATTAATAACACCAACAAATCTTAACCCTTCAAATCCCCTAACAACATTCTCACTATCACCCATTCCCACATCCACCATTCAGAAGCTTCTTTATAACTAAAACCCTGCACAAATGCCCATGACAACTTACCTGCAGAATATTTAAAAATGGCAGCCCATCCATCGCTTGTCCAATCAGCATTCTCCTAAACAGGTCCATTCAAGAATCACGTGTACCAGATATCTGGAAAAAAGTTTTTGTCATCCCTCTTCACAAAGGAGGCAATAACCCTGACATCTCTAATTTCTGCCCCATTGCCATTCTTTTCCCCCATCTCTAAAATATTAGAGAAATGCATCCACTCCCACCTCTCAAGGTATCTAGTAAAACACCAATTGCTTTCCCCCACTCAACGTGGTTTCAGACCTGGACACAGCACAAACACAGCCCTCATATCCTTCTTAGACACAGTAAACAGAGCTCGCAATGCTGGCTCCTTAGTCTCTGCTCGCTTTCTGGATTTATCTAAGGCATTTGACACCATCTCCCACTCTCTATTAATTACTAAACTCTTCAGCCTTAACCTGTTTCCCTCCACCATACAGTGGTTTGCCAACTATCTCAGCAACAGGCAGCAATCCACTAGATGGCAGCACTCCTCCTCCCCATTCATTAATACTAAACCAGGAGTTCCTCAAGGCTCAATTCTGGGTCCCCTCCTTTTCAGTATATTTGACAATAACTTTCATAATACTCTTACAAACAGTACAGTCATCCAATATGCAGATAACTCTACCATCATCTGTTCCTCAAAATCTGTCACAGAACTACAACATCTTACCCAAGAAGCATTTACCTCCACAGAGCACTGGATGTCCCAGAATCACCTAGCCCTTAACCCCAATAAAACAAAACTATTACTATTTACCCCTACAAAATCTAGCCCTATTACCAAAACTCAATTCACCGTAAGTGCCCACAATAACGCTGTCATTGAAGTTGTCCCTAGCACCAAACTGCTAAGGGTCATCATTGATGACAAGTTAACTTTTGACCTTCACATCCACAATAACATAAAAAAAACACATCAAAGACTGGGTGCCTTATATAGTCACAACTATTTTCTCAGTCTCCCTGTAAAAAAGTCCTTGGTCTCATGCTTCCTACTCTTCCATATGGAGCCCTTATCCTCACCAACCTCTAATCCTCCTTAAAAAAGAAGTTGGACATTTGTTACAACAAAGTGGCTAAATTTGCTACCAGCGCAAAATATTCCAACCACCACTGCTTATCTCTCCATAAACTAAACTGGCTTGAATCCTCTCACTACTTTAGTTACATACAACTAACTACAGCCCATAAGATAATCTTTCAACCTGAAACCTGCCCTTCCATTGCATCCATACTGACCACTTACCACCCAAATCGCCATCTCAGGTCTGAAAACAAATTTTTATTATCCATTCAAAAACCTAAACTCTCAGCTGGCCAAATGCTGTACTCTCATTCTGTCTCCAAGTTATGGAATAATCTCCTCCTCCACTCAGATCAATCAATAATCCTGCTTCCTTCAAAAAATCCCTCAAACTACATTTTTCCTCTCACTGGCTATGCCCCTGTATCCCACCTAACAACCCCAACACCTGAATTCCTTCTCTTACTATAATCACAGTTTACCTGTTGCAAATCGCTAAGGATTTTTCTGTTTGTACTCCGCCATAATTTCCCAGCACATAACTTCCTTCCCAAACTTTACACAGTTTAACTATCACAAATAGTAGGATTTTTTTTGTATGCAATTAATGCAATTACTATGTCCTTTTTTACTCAAATTCTTTTTTTAATAATGTAATTATTGCAAAGACAATTTCCTATTTTTTTCTTCTCAAATCATCTTTTACTCATTCTATGTATAAAGATTGCTTCTTTTACTTATGTATGCATTACTGTTGAATGGTAATTATATACTTCTGTGGAGCTTTTCTCCCCGGGCCTCCACTGAAAATAGGTTCTTCTTGGCCCAGTGGACTTTCCCGGTCAACAAATGCAATAAATAAATAAATAAATAATAAAAATTGTAGGTGTGAGGCAGGTGAAGGTTAGTTTAATACTTATTGATTACGATTTGGTGATAATATCTGGATACACTTTTTAGGGCTTCATTGTGTTTTTGAATAGCAATTTTATATGCAGTGATGAACTCATGCTTATTCCTTTGAATTCAGGCTATTTAAGGAAGTGCTGTAAGATTTTTTTTTTATTCTGAAGTTCCGGGTTATGGAACAAAAGCTTTAAATCTAATTTTTTTTTTGTTTTATTAAAAAAATGAAAATCAGCGTTGGTTGTTTTATCCTTGCTCTTCCTGGTTTCGGAGTGGCTGAATACATTTTAAATGTGTGTGTGTGTGTGTGTGTGTGTGTGTGTGTGTGTGTGTGTGTGCGTGTGTGTGCGTGTGTGTGTGTGTGTGTGTGTGTGTGTGTGTGTGTGTGTGTGTGTGTGTGTGTGTGTGTGTTTGGGGGGGGACAACAGCATAAGTGTTTGTTACAACAAATAACTTTCTGGTTTACAGCCGATGTACATTACCTACAGTATATGCAATATCACCTGATGTATCTGTTGTCCTTGCCAACTATTATCTCACATTTTAGTATCATTTTACATTTTATCACATCTCCTTTTGTTATAATGTAGCTGTGTCCCTCACATCCTTCTGTCAGCATTTCCTTTTTATTATGTAGATGTCTCCCTAAGTGAATAGGATTACTTCTATGGTTATCAATAATTTTAATTAGTGGTGCTTGTATATTAATCTCCCTCTGCTTCTGCCATTGTCTTGTGTTGTGCTGTTCACACTTGTTCATTTACTGGGGTTAAGTTTATTTACAACCAGTTGTTTATATTGTGTGCTTAAGCTTATTTGCACCTCAGCATGGCCACTAGCAGCTGTTCTGGCCATGATGAGGTGTTGCTTAATGTGTAGGGTTCCTTAGCAGCATGCATATTCAATGAGCACTACTGCTCATCACTTTAACACAAATGAAATGTGGATAGCAGGATGTGTAAACGTTTGTTAACATGTGGGTAGAATGATATGTAAACACTTGTTAACGTGGGTAGCATGATGTGTAAACGCTTGTTAACATGTGCGTAGCATGATGTGTAAACGTTTGTTAACATGTGGATAGAATGATGTGTAAACATTTGTTAACATGTGGGTAGAAGGATGTGTAAATGCTTGTTAACATGTGGGTAGCATGATGTGTAAACGCTTGTTAACATGTGGGTAACAGGATGTGTAAACGCTTGTTAACATGTGGGTAGCATGATGTGTAAATGCTTGTTAACGTGGGTAGCATGATGTGTAAACGCTTGTTAACATGTGTGTAGCGTGATGTGTAAACACTTGTTAATGAATCCCCAGGCTAGTATACAGGTTCACAGTTGATTACTAGCCTTGGTCCTAGAAGGCCTTTTTAAGCATAGACAAGAGTCTAAGACAGATATATTGTAGGAATAGAAATATAACATTGGGAAGAGTTACCCTACATTGATGGATATGGTTGTCATGTAATAGACAGTGTCAACCATAAAGTTTGCATATACATTTTCTGTCAGCCCATTCCTCTTCCTACTTTCCTGCTGTTGTACTAATTGCTATGCTGTGTTTTTGAGACTACAAACCATTCAGCAGTCATTAGTTTAATTCAGGTCAAATTACAACTGCACACACACATATGAAAAGATATTAGTTCTCTTGTTGGATTAGAACCCAAATCCACCAGCACACCATATGGGCATCACTGCTGCTGGACCAAGAAAAGCCTCTGAATAGACAGAGGTTGAGTTTTCCCTTAAGAGCTTTCTCCTTTCAGCTAGGAGCCACAACCCTCCCCACTGTGATTATGAAGGTCAAATTGCAAACACGCACATACAATTACAGCAAAAACTTTTGCTTTGAGACTTTCAGAATCATGGACGTAAAAAGATAGCATTAACAACTGCTGCCCTCTGGACCCACAAGATTATCTGAATAAACAATTTAATTCAGTTGCTATTCACTGCAGCCACTCCAGCATCTATATGACATTGCAATATTTCCCTCTGGTGGTGTTCTCTGGAACTACAGTTTTTTTTTTCTTTTTCTTAGTTTTGAACATTTTTCCAGTAAACTGTCATTATAATCCACCAATAACAGTCAATATGCACAATCTCTGCAGAAGTAAAAGTCATATGAATCTACATTAAAGAGATCTGTAGCTAATGAAGAGGTTGCTGCTGGCAAACAACTTTGTATTTCAGTGCTTCATCTATAAATTCAGTGCCTGCTGCCCTTGAAGAATAAAATTGCCTATGTGACTTTAAAAAAATGGTGTGCTGGTGATATAGTATAGGGAATGGCTAGCAAACAGACAACAGGTTCATAGCTAGTAGGTATCTCATCCAAAGGAGGACAAACTCAGGAGTGCAATACTCCCCCCCATCTGAACAGTAGTGTCAGCAATCGATCACCTGGTGTAAGAAGAGAACCCACAACCTTCTGCAGCAAAGGCAAGCATGCAACCTATTGCACCACTGGCACTGAACAACACAGCTATGAAATTCTATGACTGATATTAATAGGCTGTTCTCCTTGGGAATTTACAAAAATAAAAATAATTAAATTAATTAATTAAAGGAGACCTGCCAATTATCAAAGCTCAGGGTTTGACTCTGAGTAAAGTCACTTAACTAGACAGCACACCTAACCAGGGCATTGTCAAGGCTCACGGCTTGTCTCAGCAAAGCCACTTAACTAGACAGCCCACTTAACTGGGGCATTACACACACACACACACACACACACACACACACTCACACACCTTTGCTGCTGCGCTCACTCTTTCAGCAGCTTCAGTCCTGCACACACTCTGCTCGTTTGCTCTCTCGCAGCTTACTAGATAAATCCCCTTTGTTTGCAGGATGCCAAATGTCCTGTGATTTATGTTAGAACATTATCCCAAAGCTGAGATTTCTGAGACTTGCTGTCCTTTACAAAAATCTCCTATGAGGTCCTAAAGCTCTCCTATGTTTATGGAAGTCTTCATGCTGGTTTTATTTACAGACAATTTCGTTTTTCTATCACACCACAAAGCCAACATGGAAACCCCCAGCTAAATTGGGCCCTAGACAACTGCCTAGGTTGTCAGAGCATGTTACTGTTTAAAGTTTGGAAACGGTCAGTATTATATAATGACTTCTGAACTTCATGCTACAGTTAAACTGCTGTTGCTAGTTTGTGGAATAATGACTGTTGTATTAAAAAAATTTGCATTTCTAACTAGAAACTTTAATACTTTATACAATACTAATTTATTTAGCTGCATTGCTAGTTTATGAGCTATGATACTGCACTTAAAATCAGTGTGACGTTCTGACTACAAATTGTGCTTCCTAATAGTGCATAGTATACAGAGCTCTATGTACTCCTAAACCATACATTTGTAGCATGTATTTAAGTTTGGTTACTGTGAAATTTCAACTGTGCATAATCCATTGTCAGCAGAAGCATAGAGAAAAAAAAAGTCTGAACAACTGACAAAGCTAATATAAATGGTGTACAGCAATATACAAGACAGTCTACAACATACACAATGTAACTGACTAATATCAAAGATCAGAAAAATATTATAATTCACAATAATGCATAACATTGCTGGTTTTATGAAATATTTTGTGAGCCACACTAATTTCTGCAGAATGTTTCACCAAAACAGAATATATTATGAACAATGTGATGCTAGATGAGAAGGAGACTGAGGTAATGTTTTAACATCTTTATTGAATTATCACTTAAGACAGAGACAAGAGTACATTTATATACAAGAAAATAAAACTTGTTAACATACCTTAGGTTCATAGGTTCATAGGTTGGTACTAGGCTATCAGCCCTAGGGCCTATACAAGCCTATCCATAACAATTCCCTGGCTATTTCTTCCCACACTATTTACTTCCCTGGACCCCTGTCTAGCAGGGTGACTGACATGATCCCCGGGGTGAATTTCCTTTCTCCCATCCAATCGTCAAGGTTCCTTTTGAAGAGGACCAAAGAGGCACTCTGCTTGACATGTATGGGCAATCTATTCCAGAGTCTGGGGAGTCTCTGGGTCAGGAACCTATCCCTCCAGCATGTTTTGTTTATTGTGATGACAAGGTTTAGATCCCTGGAGTGTGTAGCTCTGAGAGATTGGGTTTTCTTTAAGTGTAGCATGTCCAACAGCTCTGGGTTTGACATGGCCTTGTATGTTAAGCAGAGATCGCCTCTGAGTAGACGATATGCGACAGAGTATAGCTGGAGTTTTTTTAAGGTGGTCAGCGTAGGGCATCTGCTTTAGGCCTGTGATTCTTTTAGTGAGGTATTTCTGTGGCCTTTCCAGTTGTTGCAGATGTCTTGAGAGGTACATACCAAATGGGGCATTGTATTCTATAATGGGTCTAATGAGGGATGAGTACAGTGGGACAATGACCTCCTTTTTTCTGGATGAAAAACCCTTAGTGATGAGGTGTGCCACATAGAAGGATTTCCTGACTGTTGTGGCGATGTGGTTATCAAAGGTGAGACCACTGTCCACCTGTGTCCTTAAGTCTTTTATCATACTTTCGGTGTTTAGTGTACTGCCACCTATATGGTAATTCATGGGTACATGTTTTTTCCCAAAGGGGATAAATATACATTTCTTGGCATTGAGCTTGAGCCCATGGCTCTGGCACCAAACATTTGTTTTTGTAAGGCACTTCTTAGAGTATCCACATCATTTGGGGATTCAATAATGGCTCCCAGTTTGCAGTCATCTGCGAACTTTGTTAGCCAGAGCCCCTTAGTGTTGGCCTGTACTTCAGAGAAGTAGATGCCAAACAAGAGTGGTCCCAGGACTGAACCCTTAGGTACTCCACTTGTCACTTGTCTGGAGCTGGATTTGGAGTTGGCTACTTTTACAGTGTGGGTTCTATCAGTAAGCCAGTTAGCAACCCATTGGGTGATGTAGGGATTAATGCCCAGCTTAGTAAGTTTATCTATGATTCCAGAGTGGGGGATGGTGTCAAAGGCCTTGGCAAGGTCTAAATAGGCTGTGTGGACCACCTTACCCTTGTCCATCGCTCTGGAGGCTGATTCAAAGAAGTAAATCAGGTTCAGGAGACAGGATCGGCCCTTCACGAACCCAAACTGGGTGGGGTCCAGTGTTTGAAGGTTGACAATGTCTTTGTTTATAAGTTCCATGATAATACGCTCCATGGCCTTGCAAATAAGGCTTGTCAGACTGATGGGACGGTAGTTTCCGGGATCCAAGGTGGATCCCCCCTTGTGGAGTGGGATAACTGTAGCTCTGCACCACTCAGTGGGCATGAAACCTGAGGTGAGGCTATGATTAAACATGACACTTAGGTGAGGTGCCAGTTCATATTGTAGTTCATGAAGTACACAGCCCAGGATGTCATCTGGTCCCATGGATGCTGTATTCTTAGCTTTGGAGAGTGCGTTTTTTACCTGTGTGGCCATTATTACCGGAATTTGGCAATCTTCCGGTATTGCGATGGGCCATTTAGGGGGTGAGAGGGGGGTGAAATTGGCACTGAATCGATTTGCCAGGATATTGGCAATATCCTTGGGATCAGTATATTTAATGTCATTCTGTTTTAGCTCAGAGCAGATCTGAGCGTTGCCATTTAGATTCTTGACATAGTTATAGAATGCCTTGTGGTTGTCTTTGGAATCATTTTCGTAACTAGCTTTGGAGGATTTTATGAAGGATCTCAGTTTCTTACTGAGGCTGGTAAGGGAGTGTTTTTTGCATCCTGGGATTTTCCTCTTTTCTGCAACAGTTTCTACATTTATACAATTATCATCAGTTCATCATTACATACTTTTATCAATTCCTGCCTTCCCTTAAGCCTCACTCCTTCTCCAAAACAATATTCTGTATGTATTATTCCTGCTTCTACCCTCTTCTACAGATCTCACTTCCAGTTCTTTCATCTCTGGTACAATATTCACTACTTCAGATACAGTTGGTTTAGACTTTGGTTTCCATTTTCTAGTAATTGCTTTTTGATACCACTAGAATTAAACTTAATGAGGCCTTACTATGTCTAGGCAATTCAGAATCTGTACCTCAGCTCAAAAAAAAATTATTTCCTTAGTTATAAACATTTCCTCACCCAATATTTTTGACAGAGTACTCTATAGGAAACTTTTAAAGTCTGCCAACTCATTACACTCCCAAAACGTATGTCCCCCATTATCTGTTTCTTCCTCATCACATTTCCAACATTTGCCATTTACCCAGGGGCGGCCCGTGCTATTGGACTGCCGGGCTGCAGCCCCCTCAGAACGAAATAAAAACGAAAAAAAATTTTTTTTAATTTTCGCAGACTTCGCGCATGCGCAGTAGTCCCGACGCGCACGCATCTATGTGCATGCTCCAGGCAGTCCGGCAGGGCCCATAGGGAACACATGGACACGTCTGTGCACTTTTAAAGTGCACAGACTCGCTGGGATGATGCATCGGGGCCGGACAGCAACAGCAGCAGTCAGAACAGTCTCGTCGGGAGGTTTCCTTTCAGGGATCTCGCGGGTCTTCAGAGTATTGCGCAGGCAGGATGTATGGATATTATGGAGGGAGAAGGAGAACGGACAGGTAAGTGTATGGACTTGCTGTTATACTTTGTGTATTGTATGGGACTTGGTACTGCTTTTACTTTGTGTATTGTATGGGACTTGGCACTGCTTTTACTTTGTGTATTGTATGGGAGTTGGTACTGCTTTGTGTGTGTGTGTGTGTGTGTGTGTGTGTGTGTGTGTGTGTGTGTGTGTGTGTGTGTGTTTGCTTTTACTTTGTGTATTGTATGGGACTTGGTACTGCTTTTATTTTGTGTATTGTATGGGACTTGGTACTGCTTTTGTGTGTGTGTGTGTGTGTGTGTGTGTGTGTGTGTGTGTGTGTGTGTGTGTGTGTGTGTGTGTGTGTGTGTGTGTGTGTGTGTGTGTGTGTATGCCACAGGTGCTCATGGTGGTGAGGTAGGGAATACCTCAGGCTTGAACCCTGTACCCTGTATGCAGGTGTTAAAGACTTGAGTTCCCTACCCACCACCATTTGTAAAAAATTGCAGATTTTGCCTCATATTTGATCTGATCTGTTCCTCATAATATCTGTGGTTTGTAAATGTTGCAATGCTTGATATTTGATGGTGTAGTAGTAGCATTGTTGCCTCACAGCTGCAGGTTCTCAGGTTTGATTCTTGGCTGGGGTTCCTTCTTTGTGGGGTCTGTATCTTCTCCCTGTGTTTGTGTGGGTTTGCTTTTGTGTCCTCCCATGTTACAAAGACATGTCTGCATTATTTCTTCCTGGGCCTCTGCTGAAAATTGTTCCAAGTCAGACTGTCCTGATTAACAAATGTTAAATAAAATTGACAGGCATTTATTTGAATTTCAGACTTCAGGTTTCTGAATGTTTAATTCCTTGCATATTTGATGGTGCAGTGGTAGTATTGTTTCCTCACAGCTATAGGTTTTCTGGTTTGATTCTTGGTTGGGGTGGCTTCTGTGTGGAGTCTGCATCTCCTCCCTGTGTTTGTGTGGATTTGCTCTGGTGCCCTGCCATTTTACAAAGACATGTCTGCAGTATTAATCTCTGCGTCTCTGCTAAAAATTGTTTTTGTTCTGTCCGCAGTAAAATTGACAGGCATTTGAATTTCAGACTTCAGGTTTCTGAATGTTTAATTCCTTGCATATTTGATGGTGCAGTGGTAGTATTGTTTCCTCACAGCTATAGATTTTCTGGTTTGATTCTTGGTTGGGGTGGCTTCTGTGTGGAGTCTGCATCTCCTCCCTGTGTTTGTGTGGATTTGCTCTGGTGCCCTGCCATTTTACAAAGACGTGTCTGCAGTATTAATCCCTGCGTCTCTGCTGAAAATTGTTTTTGTTCTGTCCGCAGTAAAATTGACCGGCATTTGAATTTCAGACTTCAGGTTTTTGAAGAGGGCCAAAGAGGCACTCTGCTTGACATGTATGGGCAATCTATTCCAGAGTCTGGGGAGTCTCTGGGTCAGGAACCTATCCCTCCAGCATGTTTTGTTTATTGTGATGACAAGGTTTAGATCCCTGGAGTGTGTAGCTCTGAGGGATTGGGTTTTCTTTAAGTGTAGCATGTCCAACAGGTCTGGGTTTGACATGGCCTTGTATGTTAAGCAGAGATCGCCTCTGAGTAGACGATATGCGACAGAGTATAGCTGGAGTTTTTTTAAGGTGGTCAGCTTAGGGCATCTGCTTTAGGCCTGTGATTCTTTTAGTGAGGTATTTCTGTGGCCTTTCCAGTTGTTGCAGATGTCTTGAGAGGTACATACCAAACGGTGCATTGTATTCTATAATGGGTCTTATGACGGATGAGTACAGTGGGACAATGACCTCCTTTTTTCTGGATGAAAAGCCCTTAGTGATGAGGTGTGCCACATAGAAGGATTTCCTGACTGTTGTGGCAATGTGGTTATCAAAGGTGAGACCACTGTCCACCTGTGTCCTTAAGTCTTTTATCATACTTTCGGTGTTTAGTGTACTGCCACCTATATGGTAATTCATGGGTACATGTTTTTTCCCAAAGGGGATAAATATACATTTCTTGGCATTGAGCTTGAACCCATAGCTCTGGCACCAAACATTTGTTTTTGTAAGGAACTTCTGTAGAGTATCCACATCATTTGGGGATTCAATAATGGCTCCCAGTTTGCAGTCATCTGCGAACTTTGTTAGCCAGAGCCCCTTAGTGTTGGCCTGTACTTCAGAGAAGAAGATGCCAAACAAGAGTGGTCCCAGGACTGAACCCTGAGGTACTCCACTTGTCACTTGTCTGGAGCTGGATTTGGAGTTGGCTACTTTTACAGTGTGGGTTCTATCAGTAAGCCAGTTAGCAACCCATTGGGTGATGTAGGGATTAATGCCCAGCTTAGTAAGTTTATCTATGATTCCAGAGTGGGGGATGGTGTCAAAGGCCTTGGCAAGGTCTAAATAGGCTGTGTGGACCACCTTACCCTTGTCCATCGCTCTGGAGGCTGATTCAAAGAAGTCAATCAGGTTCAGGAGACAGGATCGGCCCTTCACGAACCCAAACTGGGTGGGGTCCAGTGTTTGAAGGTTGACAATGTCTTTGTTTATAAGTTCCATGATAATACGCTCCATGGCCTTGCAAATAAGGCTTGTCAGACTGATGGGACGGTAGTTTCCGGGATCCAAGGTGGATCCCCCCTTGTGGAGTGGGATAACTGTAGCTCTGCAGCACTCAGTGGGCATGAAACCTGAGGTGAGGCTATGATTAAACATGACACTTAGGTGAGGTGCCAGTTCATATTGTAGTTCATGAAGTACACAGCCCGGGATGTCATCTGGTCCCATGGATGCTGTATTCTTAGCTTTGGAGAGTGCGTTTTTTACCTGTGTGGCCATTATTACCGGAATTTGACAATCTTCCGGTATTGCGATGGGCCATTTAGGGGGTGAGAGGGGGGTGAAATTGGCACTGAATCGATTTGCCAGGATATTGGCAATATCCTTGGGATCAGTACATTTAATGTCATTCTATTTTAGCTCAGAGCACATCTGAGCATTGCCATTTAGATTCTTGACATAGTTATAGAATGCCTTGTGGTTGTCTTTGGAATCATTTTCGTAACTAGCTTTGGAGGATTTTATGAAGGATCTCAGTTTCTTACTGAGGCTGGTAAGGGAGTGTTTTTTGCATCCTGGGATTTTCCTCTTTTCTGCAACAGTTTCTACATTTATACAATTATCATCAGTTCATCATTACATAATTTTATCAATTCCTGCCTTCCCTTAAGCCTCACTCCTTCTCCAAAACAATATTCTGTATGTATTATTCCTGCTTCTACCCTCTTCTACAGATCTCACTTCCAGTTCTTTCATCTCTGGTACAATATTCACTACTTCAGATACAGTTGGTTTAGACTTTGGTTTCCATTTTCTAGTAATTGCTTTTTGATACCACTAGAATTAAACTTAATGAGGCCTTACTATGTCTAGGCAATTCAGAATCTGTACCTCAGCTCAAAAAAAAATTATTTCCTTAGTTATAAACATTTCCTCACCCAATATTTTTGACAGAGTACTCTATAGGAAACTTTTAAAGTCTGCCAACTCATTACACTCCCAAAACGTATGTTCCCCATTATCTTTTTTTTCCTCATCACATTTCCAACATTTGCCATTTACCCAGGGGCGGCCCGTGCTATTGGACTGCCGGGCTGCAGCCCCCTCAGAACGAAATAAAAACGAAAAAAAAAAATTTTAAATTTTCGCGGACTTCGCGCATGCGCAGTAGTCCCGACGTGCACGCGTCTATGCGCATGCTCCAGGCAGTCCGGCAGGGCCCATAGGGAACACATGGACACGTCTGTGCACTTTTAAGTTGCACAGACTTGCTGGGATGATGCATCGGGGCCGGACTGCAACAGCAGCAGTCAGAACAGTCTCGTCGGGAGGTTTCCTTTCAGGGATCTCGCGGGTCTTCAGAGTATTGCGCGGGCAGGATGTATGGATATTATGGAGGGAGAAGGAGAACGGACAGGTAAGTGTATGGACTTGCTGTTATACTTTGTCTATTGTATGGGACTTGGTACTGCTTTTACTTTGTGTATTGTATGGGACTTGGCACTGCTTTTACTTTGTGTATTGTATGGGACTTGGTACTGCTTTGTGTGTGTGTGTGTGTGTGTATGTGTGTGTGTGTGTGTGTGTGTGTGTGTGTGTGTGTGTGTGTGTGCTTTTACTTTGTGTATTGTATGGGACTTGGTACTGCTTTTATTTTGTGTATTGTATGGGACTTGGTACTGCTTTTACTTTGTGTATTGTATGGGACTTGGTACTGCTTTTTGTGTGTGTGTGTGTGTGTGTGTGTGTGTGTGTGTGTGTGTGTGTGTGTGTGTGTGTGTGTGTGTGTGTGTGTGTGTATGCCACAGGTGCTCATGGTGGTGAGGTAGGGAATACCTCAGGCTTGAACCCTGTACCCTGTATGCAGGTGTTAAAGACTTGAGTTCCCTACCCACCACCATTTGTAAAGAAATTGCAGATTTTTGCCTCATATTTGATCTGATCTGTTCCTCATAATATCTGTGGTTTGTAAATGTTGCAATGCTTGATATTTGATGGTATAGTAGTAGCATTGTTGCCTCACAGCTGCAGGTTTTCAGGTTTGATTCTTGGCTGGGGTTCCTTCTTTGTGGGGTCTGTATCTTCTTCCTGTGTTTGTGTGGGTTTGCTTTTGTGTCCTCCCATGTTACAAAGACATGTCTGCATTATTTCTTCCTGGGCCTCTGCTGAAAATTGTTTTTTTTGTTCCAAGTCAGACTGTCCTGATTAACAAATGTTAAATAAAATTGACAGGCATTTATTTGAATTTCAGACTTCAGGTTTCTGAATGTTTAATTCCTTGCATATTTGATGGTGCAGTGGTAGTATTGTTTCCTCACAGCTATAGGTTTTCTGGTTTGATTCTTGGTTGGGGTGGCTTCTGTGTGGAGTCTGCATCTCCTCCCTGTGTTTGTGTGGATTTGCTCTGGTGCCCTGCCATTTTACAAACCCGTGCCTGCAGTATTAATCCATGCGTCTCTGCTGAAAATTGTTTTTGTTCTGTCCGCAGTAAAATTGACAGGCATTTGAATTTCAGACTTCAGGTTTCTGAATGTTTAATTCCTTGCATATTTGATGGTGCAGTGGTAGTATTGTTTCCTCACAGCTATAGATTATCTGGTTTGATTCTTGGTTGGGGTGGCTTCTGTGTGGAGTCAGCATCTCCTCCCTGTGTTTGTGTGGATTTGCTCTGGTGCCCTGCCATTTTACAAAGACGTGTCTGCAGTATTAATCCCTGTGTCTCTGCTGAAAATTGTTTTTGTTCTGTCCGCAGTAAAATTGACCGGCATTTGAATTTCAGACTTCAGGTTTTTGAAGAGGGCCAAAGAGGCACTCTGCTTGACATGTATGGGCAATCTATTCCAGAGTCTGGGGAGTCTCTGGGTCAGGAACCTGTCCCTCCAGCATGTTTTGTTTATTGTGATGACAAGGTTTAGATCCCTGGAGTGTGTAGCTCTGAGGGATTGGGTTTTCTTTAAGTGTAGCATGTCCAACAGCTCTGGGTTTGACATGGCCTTGTATGTTAAGCAGAGATCGCCTCTGAGTAGACGATATGCGACAGAGTATAGCTGGAGTTTTTTTAAGGTGGTCAGCGTAGGGCATCTGCTTTAGGCCTGTGATTCTTTTAGTGAGGTATTTCTGTGGCCTTTCCAGTTGTTGAAGATGTCTTGAGAGGTACATACCAAATGGTGCATTGTATTCTATAATGGGTCTAATGAGGGATGAGTACAGTGGGACAATGACCTTCTTTTTTCTGGATGAAAAGCCCTTAGTCATGAGGTGTGCCACATAGAAGGATTTCCTGACTGTTGTGGCGATGTGGTTATCGAAGGTGAGACCACTGTCCACCTGTGTCCTTAAGTCTTTTATCATACTTTCGGTGTTTAGTGTACTGCCACCTATATGGTAATTCATGGGTACATGTTTTTTCCCAAAGGGGATAAATATACATTTCTTGGCATTGAGCTTGAGCCCATGGCTCTGGCACCAAACATTTGTTTTTGTAAGGCACTTCTGTAGAGTATCCACATCATTTGGGGATTCAATAATGGCACCCAGTTTGCAGTCATCTGCGAACTTTGTTAGCCAGAGCCCCTTAGTGTTGGCCTGTACTTCAGAGAAGTAGATGCCAAACAAGAGTGGTCCCAGGACTGAACCCTGAGGTACCCCACTTGTCACTTGTCTGGAGCTGGATTTGGAGTTGGCTACTTTTACAGTGTGGGTTCTATCAGTAAGCCAGTTAGCAACCCATTGGGTGATGTAGGGATTAATGCCCAGCTTAGTAAGTTTATCTATGATTCCAGAGTGGGGGATGGTGTCAAAGGCCTTGGCAAGGTCTAAATAGGCTGTGTGGACCACCTTACCCTTGTCCATCGCTCTGGAGGCTGATTCAAAGAAGTCAATCAGGTTCAGGAGACAGGATTGGCCCTTCACGAACCCAAACTGGGTGGGGTCCAGTGTTTGAAGGCTGGCAATGTCTTTGTTTATAAGTTCCATGATAATACACTCCATGGCCTTGCAAATAAGGCTTGTCAGACTGATGGGACGGTAGTTTCCGGGATCCAAGGTGGATCCCCCCTTGTGGAGTGGGATAACTGTAGCTCTGCACCACTCAGTGGGCATGAAACCTGAGGTGAGGCTATGATTAAACATGACACTTAGGTGAGGTGCCAGTTCATATTGTAGTTCATGAAGTACACAGCCCAGGATGTCATCTGGTCCCATGGATGCTGTATTCTTAGCTTTGGAGAGTGCGTTTTTTACCTGTGTGGCCATTATTACCGGAATTTGGCAATCTTCCGGTATTGCGATGGGCCATTTAGGGGGTGAGAGGGGGGTGAAATTGGCACTGAATCGATTTGCCAGGATATTGGCAATATGCTTGGGATCAGTATACTTAATGTCATTCTGTTTTAGCTCAGAGCAGATCTGAGCATTGCCATTTAGATTCTTGACATAGTTATAGAATGCCTTGTGGTTGTCTTTGGAATCATTGTCGTAACTAGCTTTGGAGGATTTTATGAAGGATCTCAGTTTCTTACTGAGGCTGGTAAGGGAGTGTTTTTTGCATCCTGGGATTTTCCTCTTTTCTGCAACAGTTTCTACATTTATACAATTATCATCAGTTCATCATTACATACTTTTATCAATTCCTGTCTTCCCTTAAGCCTCACTCCTTCTCCAAAACAATATTCTGTATGTATTATTCCTGCTTCTACCCTCTTCTACAGATCTCACTTCCAGTTCTTTCATCTCTGGTACAATATTCACTACTTCAGATACAGTTGGTTTAGACTTTGGTTTCCATTTTCTAGTAATTGCTTTTTGATACCACTAGAATTAAACTTAATGAGGCCTTACTATGTCTAGGCAATTCAGAATCTGTACCTCAGCTCAAAAAAAAATTATTTCCTTAGTTATAAACATTTCCTCACCCAATATTTTTGACAGAGTACTCTATAGGAAACTTTTAAAGTCTGCCAACTTATTACACTCCCAAAACGTATGTTCCCCATTACCTGATTCTTCCTCATCACATCTCCAACATTTGCCATTTACCCAGGGGCGGCCCGTGCTATTGGACTGCCGGGCTGCAGCCCCCTCAGAACGAAATAAAAACGAAAAAAAAAAATTTTAAATTTTCGCGGACTTCGCGCAGTAGTCCCGACGTGCTGTCTATGCATGCTCCAGGCAGTCCGGCAGGACCCATAGGGAACACATGGACACGTCTGTGCACTTTTAAAGTGCACAGACTCGCTGGGATGATGCATCGGGGCCGGACTGCAACAGCAGCAGTCAGAACAGTCTCGTCGGGCGGTTTCCTTTCAGGGATCTCGGTCTTCAGAGTATTGCAGGCAGGATGTATGGATATTATGGAGGAGAAGGAGAACGGACAGGTAAGTGTATGGACTTGCTGTTATACTTTGTGTATTGTATGGGACTTGGTACTGCTTTTACTTTGTGTATTGTATGGGACTTGGCACTGCTTTTACTTTGTGTATTGTATGGGACTTGGTACTGCTTTGTGTGTGTGTGTGTGTGTGTGTGTGTGTGTGTGTGTGTGTGTGTGTGTGTGTGTGTGTGTGTGTGTGTGTGTGTGTGTGTGTGTGTGTGTGTGCTTTTACTTGGTGTATTGTATGGGACTTGGTACTGTTTTTACTTTGTGTATTGCATGGGACTTGGTACTGCTTTTACTTTGTGTATTGTATGGGACTTGGGACTGCTTTTTGTGTGTGTGTGCGTGTGTGTGTGTGTGTGTGTGTGTGTGTGTGTGTGTGTGTGTGTGTGTGTGTGTGAATGCCACAGGTGCTCATGGTGGTGAGGTAGGGAATACCTCAGGCTTGCACCCTGTACCCTGTATGCAGGTGTTAAAGACTTGAGTTCCCTACCCACCACCATTTGTAAAAAAATTGCAGATTTTTGCCTCATATTTGATCTGATCTGTTCCTCATAATATCTGTGGTTTGTAAATGTTGCAATGCTTATATTTGATGGTGTAGTAGTAGCATTGTTGCCTCACAGCTGCAGGTTCTCAGGTTTGATTCTTGGCTGGGGTTCCTGCTTTGTGGGGTCTGTATCTTCTCCCTGTGTTTGTGTGGGTTTGCTTTTGTGTCCTCCCATGTTACAAAGACATGTCTGCATTATTTCTTCCTGGGCCTCTGCTGAAAATTGTTTTTTTGTTCCAAGTCAGACTGTCCTGATTAACAAATGTTAAATAAAATTGACAGGCATTTATTTGAATTTCAGACTTCAGGTTTCTGAATGTTTAATTCCTTGCATATTTGATGGTGCAGTGGTAGTATTGTTTCCTCACAGCTATAGATTTTCTGGTTTGATTCTTGGTTGGGGTGGCTTCTGTGTGGAGTCTGCATATTCCCCTGTGTTTGTGTGGATTTGCTCTGGTGCCCTGCCATTTTACAAAGAACGTGTCTGCAGTATTAATCCCTAATCTCTGCTGAAAATTGTTTTTGTTCTGTCCGCAGTAAAATTGACAGGCATTTGAATTTCAGACTTCAGCTTTCTAAATGTTTAATTCCTTGCATATTTGATGGTGCAGTGGTAGTATTGTTTCCTCACAGCTATAGGTTTTCTGGTTTGATTCTTGGTTGGGGTGGCTTCTGTGTGGAGTCTGCATCTCCTCCCTGTGTTTGTGTGGATTTGCTCTGGTGCCCTGCCATTTTACAAAGACGTGTCTGCAGTATTAATCCCTGCGTCTCTGCTGAAAATTGTTTTTGTTCTGTCCGCAGTAAAATTGACAGGCATTTGAATTTCAGACTTCAGGTTTCTAAATGTTTAATTCCTTGCATATTTGATGGTGCAGTGGTAGTATTGTTTCCTCACAGCTATAGATTTTCTGGTTTGATTCTTGGTTGGGGTGGCTTCTGTGTGGAGTCTGCATCTCCTCCCTGTGTTTGTGTGGATTTGCTCTGGTGCCCTGCCATTTTACAAAGACGTGTCTGCAGTATTAATCCCTGCGTCTCTGCTGAAAATTGTTTTTGTTCTGTCCGCAGTAAAAGTGACAGGCATTTGAATTTCAGACTTCAGCTTTCTAAATGTTTAATTCCTTGCATATTTGATGGTGCAGTGGTAGTATTGTTTCCTCACAGCTATAGGTTTTCTGGTTTGATTCTTGGTTGGGGTGGCTTCTGTGTGGAGTCTGCATCTCCTCCCTGTGTTTGTGTGGATTTGCTCTGGTGCCCTGCCATTTTACAAAGACGTGTCTGCAGTATTAATCCCTGCGTCTCTGCTGAAAATTGTTTTGTTCTGTCCATGAGTAAAATTGACCGGCATTTGAATTTCAGACTTCAGGTTTCTGAATGTTTAATTCCTTGCATATTTGATGGTGCAGTGGTAGTATTGTTTCCTCACAGCTATAGGTTTTCTGGTTTGATTCTTGGTTGGGGTGGCTTCTGTGTGGAGTCTGCATCTCATCCCTGTGTTTGTGTGGATTTGCTCTGGTGCCCTGCCATTTTACAAAGATGTGTCTGCAGTATTAATCCCTGTGTCTCTGCTGAAAATTGTTTTTGTTCTGTCCGCAGTAAAATTGACAGGCATTTGAATTTCAGACTTCAGGTTTCTGAATGTTAAATTCCTTGCATATTTGATGGTGCAGTGGTAGTATTGTTTCCTCACAACTATAGGTTTTCTGGTTTGATTCTTGGTTGGGGTGGCTTCTGTGTGGAGTCTGCATCTCCTCCCTGTGTTTGTGTGGATTTGCTCTGGTGCCCTGGCATTTTACAAAGACGTGTCTGCAGTATTAATCCCTGTGTCTATGCTGAAAATTGTTTTTGTTCTGTTCCCAGTAAAATTGACAGGCATTTGAATTTCAGACTTCAGGTTTCTGAATGTTTAATTCCTTGCATATTTGATGGTGCAGTGGTAGTATTGTTTCCTCACAGCTATAGGTTTTCTGGTTTGATTCTTGGTTGGGGTGGCTTCTGTGTGGAGTCTGCATCTCCTCCCTGTGTTTGCGTGGATTTGCTCTGGTGCCCTGCCATTTTACAAAGACGTGTCTGCAGTATTAATCCCTGCGTCTCTGCTGAAAATTGTCCGCAGTAAAATTGACAGGCATTTGAATTTCAGACTTCAGGTTTTTGAATGTTTAATTCCTTGCATATTTGATGGTGCAGTGGTAGTATTGTTTCATCACAGCTATAGGTTTTCTGGTTTGATTCTTGGTTGGGGTGGCTTCTGTGTGGAGTCTGCATCTCCTCCCTGTGTTTGTGTGGATTTGCTCTGGTGCCCTGCCATTTTACAAAGACGTGTCTGCAGTATTAATCCCTGCGTCTCTGCTGAAAATTGTTTTTGTTCTGTCCGCAGTAAAATTGACAGGCATTTGAATTTCAGACTTCAGCTTTCTGAATGTTTAGTTTCTTGCATATTTGATGGTGCAGTGGTAGTATTGTTTCCTCACAGCTATAGGTTTTCTGGTTTGATTCTTGGTTGGGGTGGCTTCTGTGTGGAGTCTGCATCTCCTCCCTGTGTTTGTGTGGATTTGCTCTGGTGCCCTGCCATTTTACAAAGACGTGTCTGCAGTATTAATCCCTGCATCTCTGCTGAAAATTGTTTTTGTTCTGTCCGCAGTAAAATTGACCGGCATTTGAATTTCAAACTTCATGTTCTTCAGAATACATAGTAGCACAACCTTTTTTCTAGCAATTTTCTAGGTTTATAAGATGAATATTTTAAATTTGTCCCTATTTTTGGGACTGTATTCCCCATTATTGGCTTGTCCAGGTTTTGTGCTAAGGTTGACAGCTATGGCAAGAACTGAATTCACTGAATATGTTTGAGGGCTGTATTCCCTCATTACTGGGTTTGTCCAGGTGTTTTGTACTAAGAGGTTGACAGCTATGGTGAGAACTGAATTCACTAAATGATAGCCATTTAAGTTTCAGTCTTCCTCTCTTTTACAAAGCAGCTGATGTGGCGTAGTGGTATGTTACTCTGACTGTTTTTTGCTCAGGGACCTTGGCAGTAAAATGTATGGTGGCAACACAACATTTTATTCTAGCAACTTTTCAAGATTATACAAGCAATGTTTAATGTGCCCCTCGTTTTTGGGCTTTTGACCCCCCCCCCAATACATTTTGGCTTTTTCCAGTTTTCTTGAGCTGCGAAGTTGAGATGCAGTTGAGTATTGAGTAGATTTTACAAGGAGCTGAGAGCTGCAGGGGAATAGAAGTTTAGTGCTTTGCCTAGTTAATACTATAGCACAACAGGTTGTGTACTTGCTTTTGATGCAGAAGGCTGTGGGTTCTACTCCCACAAGGGGTGGATGCTGCCGTGCTGAGAATGTTCTCCTTGGTGAAGATACTAACTATGAGTCTGTTATCAGTTTGCCATCCATTTCCTCTTGCAATATTATTACTAGCTTATCATTTTTAATGTAATATAGGCAATTTATTCCTGAGGGCAACAGACACTTTATTTTTCGATGAAACCATGAAATATAAAGGTGATTGCTAGCAGCAACCGCTTCATTAGTTACAGATTTCTTTAATGTGGAATTATTTAGATGACTTACTTCAGAGATTGTGCATATTTACTGATAATGGACTGTAGAATTGTGCATATTTACTGATAAAGGTGGACTGTAGAATTGTGCATATTTACTGATAATGGTGGACTGTAGAATTGTGCATATTTATAATAATGGTGGACTGTGGAATTGTGCATATTTACTAATAATGGTGGACTGTAGAATTGTGTATATTTACTAATAATGGTGGACTGTAGAAGTCTGAGTAGACTTTTTTATGATAAATGTTCTCAACTGGGCAGTTTTGCCATTATGGGTGCATGTGGTTTGTTTCATTGCTTACTGGAAAAATGTTCAAAACAAATTTAAAACACCCTCTAACAAGTGTACTGTATTGTACAAGGAATATAATTTTAGTACAATGAGGAATGTGTATCAAAGAGCACATGTATGTTTCATATGCAAGGGCCTATGATTTGAAAACAGCCCAAAATTAATCTTTATCTGCCACTGGCAAAATGTATTTTCTTTGAATGTGGGTTTCAATGCTGTTTCAATGAATGTGAGTTTCAAGGGCAGAGAAGTTTTAATGCTAAGTTTTCATTGTGAGACTGCATTGCTTTGTTTAACAGATGACTTAGTGTTTGTGCTGTAAAATACAAAATAAAACTTTCAAATGAAGTCCAACTTATCATAGAAGTAAAGCAGTATGCACATTAGTGTTTATGGTAAATGGAGTGAAATAGCCAAGTAATGGTTCATTGGAATGGCTGCAGAGGCTCCATTCAACCATTATTTTGTCGGGGGAAGGGCAGCAAACTCAGACAGGCCCAGCTGAACTATACCTCCCAACTGTCCAGATTTTCAAAGAATGAATAGATTTTTGCTTCTTATTTTGGTTTGTTCTTCATAAAATTTATAGTTTTCTGGCAAATCATTTAGGAATTAAGTCATTAAATAGTAAGTTTCAGACTTCATGTGGATGTTAAAGTAAGAGCTGTTCTATCAATTGTCTCAATTTATACAAGAGCAATTTTAGTACTGTTTATATGTGCCCCAATATATTTGGCCTTGTTCAGATTTACTGCATTAACAGGTTGAGAGGTACATGCAAATAAATTGCTTTATAGAATTAGGCATAGCCAACCTCTCAACTGTCCCCAATTTTTGGCTCAAAATGTTGCTCTTCCCCTAATAATCCCTCCATAAAATAGCAATTTTGGAAGAAAACATGGAGGGTTTACAATTAAGAAATAACTGTAATAATCAAAGTTATAGATTACTTGAAATGCATGTAGATTCTTTTATTTTGTCAGCTGCTCAAGGTAGCAGTACTAATATTAAAGTGTCCCTTCTTTGGCAGGAAGCAGCTGTATTGTGTGTCTATTTTATATTTTGCATCACATTTTTGGTCCATTTTTCATAAAGTTGTGTTTTTGGCAAATTAGTGACAAATCACTAAAGACTGAAGTTAGAAAATGACAGACATTTGAGTTTCAGATTTTATACCCTTCAGAAAATTCATACTAATGCAAGACCTATTCTATTATCTTTCTAAGTTTATTAGAGCAATATTTAAAATTGTCCTTATTTTTGGGCCTTTGTCCCACTTCTGTGTATGGCTTTGTCCAGATTTCTTGCTCTTGAGGTTGAGAGGTATGACAAATGTGTCAGGGCCATCACAGTCAGCCAGAGAGATTTCAAATTGTGACATGCTTGTTACACCCCACTCCCCATGTAGTGACTCTGGATGTGTCCAAGCAAGGCAAGGAGTAGTTGTATCTACCTTGGATGGGGAGGACACACTGCATAAGTACTACAGTGGCTTTTCATCTGTCCTTGATTTTGCAGAATGGTCTGGTTTCTGTCATATTTTTGTACTGTTGATTTATGCTTATTACTCAGATTTATGCTTATTACTCAAAGTGCCTGTTGCTCTGTGTTTAAGTAGCAATGCTTTAATGACCATAAGGTAAGCTTGTCTGAGACCGTAAGATACAAGTAAGCTTTAATAAGCATACTGTTAAAGAATTGCCAAAATTGAAAGCCTTTCTGTTGTTGCCATGCAGAGAATACTTGACTAGATAATGTATAAGCCTTGGGTATTAAAGGACAGGATTCCATTATTTTAAAAAGCTCATTACACTTGTTGGAGACTTCCAGTCATCTCTACAGACTTTACCCGTAAACTACAAAGAATGCCAATCATGTGTGGTCCATAACCTGTACAGTAATCCTTTAAGCAATGTATCTTGAGCTTGTTTCTTGTTTGCTTTTCATTTTTTACTTTTATCATGTTTTCCCCATGAAACAAGTTGTCAGGCAGCAGGTCTTTTTTGGATAAGAAACATTTTTACAAGTGGGGGCATCACATAGATTTCTACTTTCAGCATGTTACTTGGTACTTTAATAAAGCTGAATATATTATAATTAGAACTGCAGTGCAAGGAGAAGTGGTTTGAGTTGAGTGCTTCTGGTTTTTCTTATACTTGATTTTGACTGGCATTCCAGTAATGTATTTAAAAAGTAATTTATTTTTCATGCCTCACAACCTTTTGTTTCCATCTAGATATTAAGTAAGCTGTCATGCAGCCAATGCATTGAAATATTTTTATTCTTCTACACTTATTTTTGTCTTGATTGGACTTTCATAATGATGGTTTGCCACCCAGGGCAGCGTATTTAATTAAAGTTAGTTTTTTGTGGTTTTGTGCATAGCTCCTCCCCTTTCTGGTTGACCACACCCCCTCCCCTTGACCCCACCCATTCAGCTGTCTCCTGCAGCCCCCCTGTGATTTGAAGTCACCAGCCGCCACTGCATTTACCTGAGAAAAAAATGTTGGAATCTGCTTGGGGTATAAAAATACCTATGCAAACTTTTCCAAAGAAAAATCCTAAATCTTCTATTCTTTGCTGAATATTTGGGAGCTATAAATATGCCCTCCCATTGTTTCCATAAGAATTGCTTATCTATCTCTCTTCCCAATCTTTTCTAACCTCCTCTGATTGATTCCTATAGTCATGCAATATTTTATATGCTATACTTTCTTTAACAGCAGCTCCTGTTCTAGATTCAGATAAAAACTCTACCATAGCAGGTCTTTCACTTAAGATTTCATTATTCATTTCTCTTTACCTATACTGTGATTTGAATCCCTGAAAGGGAAGGCAGATTCTAGCTTGCAGTCCAAATGTCTTGGCTTCTTCCCACTCTACTACTATTTCATCTCTAGTTATTTGCTCAAAATACTTTGGTTGCTTTGCCAGTTTTCTCCAGTAGATTCCACCCCCTCTTGCCTATTCTCTTTACTCCTAATTGCAGTCATCCCTATCAGCAGAACGTCTTTTTACATTCTTGTGTTGTCTTAGAATACTTTCTGCTGCTTTAGAATTATAACATTTTGTATGACTGTTGTTATTCTCCTTCAGGATCTGCTTCCAAAATCCCAGTCTCTCCCTATTTCTTGAATTTCTCCCCATTTCATCATTGTCCCTTTCAGATTTGAATTATAGCTTTCTGCTTGTGTTATGTATACAAGCCTTAACTGTGTAACCTTAAAATATCCCTTCAAATCAGGTAATAAACTACCTTGTTGTATTGGGTCATCTTGTCCCACTTGACCCTTGCCCTCTTCCCCTCCCAGATAATATCCTTCAAGTCTTTATTAATTACTGTCCACAACTTCTCCCCTAGTTCATAAAAATATGCCTGACCTGCATATAAAACTGTAGGGACTAAAAACATTTTCACTGCTTGTATTTTGCTATCCATGTCCATAAAAGAGCTTCCAGTTTCTCAGTTTTTATATTATCTTTTGTTTAGTCTCTTCCCACATATCCTTAGCTGTCATAACAACATTTTTTAATCTTTGATCCATACTCCTAAATGCTTCATCTTATTGCGTCCCCATAAATATGGTTATTGCTATACCAATCCATGTGTGGGTACATAATTCATGGCTATAGCCTTTGTTTTTATCTTCATTAATTTTATATCCTGAAAAGACTTTAAAATGTCAAAATGTTCCACAACACTGAAATGTCCTTTTCTGGATTTATCATGTACAAAATAATATCATCTGCAAATAAATACAACTTTTCTTAATTACCATATCAATTATATCCTTGAATTTTTGAGTCCCTTCTTTTCTTTTCCAGTGTCTCTAAATTTAAAGCAAATAACAAATAGGAAAGAGGACACCCATGCCTTATTCCTGGGTTAAAACACAACTTATCAGAGAGGAACCCTTCCACTTTAATTCTTGCCTCCAATCTTTCATATATCCTCCTAATTAATCTTATTATTGTTTCAAGGAATGCAAATGATTCTAGTACCCTGCTCAAAAAATCCTAGCTTACTCTGTCAAAGGCTTTCTGTGCATCAAAACCCACTAACAAGTGTTATTTTGTTACATTCTGCTTCCGCTTGGATCATCACTGTTCTGTTAATGTTGTTAAATGTTTGTCCCCCTCCACAAAACCACATTTATTAATATCTACCAATTTCAGCAACACTTTTGCCATTCTTTTAGCTAGTATAACTTCTTTATTTTTAGTACAATAGGATGTTACAGGGCATCTGTACACTGTTCCTGTGATTTACTACATTGAAAGGCACCAAAATATCTGAGGAGGAGTTGGGGGAGAGGTTAGGTATGGCTTATTTGAACTTTACATTTCCTTAAAGTATGATAATTTTTACACATGCTTAACCAATATAATCTGCATTATAATATTCAGTAGCTACTTATATTTTCTTTAGTTAATACATTTTCAATTACTTGTAAGGCATACAATTTCTAGTTTTTTGACAAAATGGATTTTGCAGCACAGCATGTAAGATGTATGTAAGTCATACACTTTCCACCCCCCCAACCCCCCCCCCCCCAAGGTGTGTTGACTAGCTCTAGTCAGACATTTAGTGTAGTAACTATTCTGAAAAGAAGTTATACACTTTAAGGAAAATTGTACTTTGCACATCAATAAAAAAGTGAAGCCTTATTTCTATACAGCACATACCACTGGAAATTAATTCACCATGTCTGCATACTTTAAAAAAAAGTTATGCATTTCCTACAAATTCACACTGTATATATATATATATATATATATATATATATATATATATTTATATATATATATATATATATATACACATATGTACATATAAATATCAATATCACTGCAGTGAGTCACATTTATATACCTGCATTGAGTTTGCCTAGTTATAACTTCACACATGCAAATTTTGCATATGTTACCTTTGTTACACTACAATAAAAAATAAGAAACACACTGTAGAACTCTGGCCTTCTGCCCTTTACCTGAGCTACCCACCAGGACATCTGGCCCCCTCTCCTCCTCTGTACATCATCATACATGTGCCAAAACGGATGCCCTTTGCAAGGAGATAACTGTCAGGGATGACAGGTGCTTCCCCAACTCCTTGCAGATATCTATTTTCTTCCACCATGTGCCAGTCACAACCTGTTCATGTTTTTGCAGGTATGAATCCTGCAGCAGGTAAAGGAGGATCTTTGGGGCTCAATCTTGGGCTTTTACAATGCCATCTTGTGAATTACCAGTAAAAAGTGTAAGTGGAGTTCAGAACAGAAGAGTATGTGAACCAAACTCTCTGAGGTGGAACATCAGCATGCCCAGTCTATGCAGCCACATAGGAGTTTTGAGCGTGTAGTGAAATATCAGAAAATATGTGTCAGAATAGATTTTCTCTAGTAGAATTATTTCAGACATTACAACAGTCAAAATGGATTTGTGTATTTCTGACTAGAAATCATGTCTGTATTTAGTGAAGCATGGGTACAGCAAATGTATGTTTGAGCAAAATTCATAGTTTTTTTTTTGCTTGTTTTTTTTTCTAAAATTAAATATTATGGCGCATTGCTTGCCTGAGAGAAGCAATTAGATACATAAATAATGTCTTTATAACTTTTCCTTGGCTTGTTACATGTTTTGTAATGAATGTAGTGTTGTTTGTGAAAAGGGAAATTACTGCACAGATGGAAAACAGAACAGTGTGTGAAAATATATAGAGATGTAACAACATTGACAGGTTCTGAACAATGAATGCATATTTCCACTGTCGATAAAGGATATGAATTACAATTGGAAAGTGCTTTCTAAAAGTCATTCCATGAGACTAATCTGAACTTTGTTTCATGCACTTAATGTCTGTAGTTCTGCCAGGTTCTGAACAATGAATGCATATTTCCACTGTCGATAAAGGATATGAATTACAATTGGAAAGTGCTTTCTAAAAGTCATTCCATGAGACTAGTCTGAACTTTGTTTCATGCACTTAATGTCTGCAGTTCTGCCAGGTTTGTTAGATTGTGCTATATTTGTCGTAACTTCACACTATGTCTAATCTCAGCTTGCTGCCATTCTATTCTGAACAATAAATGTCTTAACATTAAGCTGCTTTTGTGTTTCAGTGAATTTACTAAAAACATACAGTAATAAGAAACCTCTTAACAAGGGGTAGTACCTATAGAACTTATATCAATGTCAAGACTGGTTTCCTAACTGCACAGAACAAGTTATATTGAGTTATTTGAGTGGTGGCATCTAAAGCACATGAATTTATTCAAAAGAAGCATATGTTGCCAGTTTATGTAAAGATCATGGTTCTATTTTGTCCTTAGAAGAATAGAATGAGTATTGCTTGCTTGAGAGAAGTAATAAGAAACATACATACATAATGTTTTTTATCACTTTTCCTTGTCATGTAACAAGTTCTGTAAAGAATATAGCATTGTTTGTGTAAAGAGAAATTGCTATACAGTGAAAATAATGGAAAAGCAGAACAATGTGTGAAAACATAGAGAGATGTAACAGCATTGTCAGGTTCTGAAAAATGCCTGCATATCCCTATTGTAAATTAAAGATACAAATTATAATTGAAAAGCATTTTCCAAAAGTCATCACATTAGACTAGTCTGTACTTTTTTGTTTCATGTACTTAAAGTCTGGAGTTCTCGTATGTTAGTTAAATCATGATAGATTTCCCATAACTTTGCACTATGTGTAATCTCAGCTTGCTACCATTCAATTCTGAACAATAAATGTCTTGCCTTATAGGTTCATAGGTTCATAGGTTCATACTAGGCTATCTGCCCTAGGGCATTTATAAGCCTAGCCCAGAGTTTTGTGGCTTTCGCCACCCCTTTAGTTTGAAGGATACTATGCCCATTATTTTGCTGTGCCTCTGTCAAGCAGTGACACTGAGGTTATCCCTGGGGTATATCTGTGATCTCCCATCCATTGGTCAAGATTTCTCTTGAACAAGGCCAGCGAGGTGCTCTGCCTCACATGAACCGGGATTTTGTTCCACAGCATAGGGAGTCTCTGGGTGATGAATCTGTCCCTCCAGCACGTCCTATTAATAGCCGTGTCGAGGTTTAAGTCTCTAGCCCTTGTAGTTCTGATGGATTTAGATTTTTTGAGATGAAGCATGTTCATTAATTCCGGGTTGGACATGGCCTTGTATGTTAGGCACAGGTCACCTCTGAGCAGTCGGTAAGCGACTGAATAGAGCTGGAGTTCCTTCAGTCGGGCAGCATAAGACATATTTTTGAGACCCTTTATCCTTTTAGTGAGGAACTTTTGGGGCCTTTCCAATTGCTGCAGGTGTCGGGTCAGATACATTCCGAATGGGGCATTGTACTCAATCATTGGTCTGATGAGTGATGAGTACAGAGGAACGATGACCTCCCTTGATCTAGATGTAAATCCCTTCATGATCAGGTGGGCAATGTAGAAGGTCTTCCTAACTACTTTGGCAACGTGAGTGTCAAACGAAAGGTTACTGTCAACCTGGGTCCCCAGATCCCTGATAACCTTTTCTGTGCTTAGTGGATTGCCACCTATATGGTAACTAGGGGTAACCTTGTTTTTCCCGAAGGGAATGACTATGCATTTTTGGCGTTTAACTTTAGGCCATGGCTCTGGCACCAGTTATCCGTTTCTATGAGACCCTTCTGAAGGATGTCTGTGTCAGATGGGTTTTCAACTATGGTGCCCAGTTTGCAGTCATCTGCAAACTTTGTCAGCCATAATCCTCCTGTGTTTGCCTGTACTTCTGAAAAGTAGATGCCGAACAAGAGTGGGCCCAGGACTGAGCCCTGTGGCACACCACTTGTGACAGGCTTGGAGTCTGACATGGCGCCAGCAACTCTGACCCTGTAGGTTCTGTCACTCAGCCAGTTTGCAACCCATCTTGTGACGTATGGGTTTACGTTTAAGCTGGTGAGTTTTTCAATGATACCCGAGTGGGGTATTGTGTTGAAAGCCTTTGCCAGGTCAAGGTAGGCTGTGTGGACTGCCTTGCCCTTGTCAATGGCCTTGTTGACTGTTTCGAAAAAGTCAACCAAGTTTAAAAGGCATGATCTGCCCTTGACAAAGCCAAACTGGGTTGGATTCAACGTCTGCAAGTCCCCTATGTCTTTATTTATGAGTTCCATTATGATCCTCTCCATAGCTTTGCAGACCAGGCTTGTCAAGCTGATGGGACGGTAGTTTCCGGGGTCGGTGGAGGCACCTCCTTTGTGAAGTGGGACCACCATTGCCGTACGCCACTCCTTGGGTACGTATCCTGAGGTGAGACTAAGATTAAACAGTTGCCCTAACTGCGGGTTTAATTCCTCATTGAGTTCGTGGAGCACACAACCAGGGACACCATCTGGTCCCATGGATGCTGTGTTTTTCGCCTTGGAGAGAGCAGTTCTCACCTGAGCATTTGAGATGTTTGGGGACTACAGTCCTCTGGTATAGATATCTCTCCTTTGGGGAGGGGAGAATTTGCACTGAACCTGTCAGCCAGTATGTTGGCAATGTCTGTAGGTTCTGTGATTTTTACATCATTTTGCACTAATTCTGAGCATATCTGGGAGTTTCCTCCCAGGTTTCTAACATAGCTAAAAAAGGCCTTATGATTGTCTTTTGAGTCCTTAGCGATTTTTCTCTCAAAATTTGCCTTGGATGCTTTTATGAGAGATCTCAGTTTTTTACTTATAATGATCAAGGGTGTTTACGGATTTTGCTCTATCTTGTAGTAGCTTTTTCCTTTTGTTGTAAAGCTTGTTTATGGCTGGGGTCCACCAGACTGGACGCTTGCCTTTGGTACAAAGAGTCTTTGTTTTGTTTGGGATTGCCTGATCCATGCAGTCCTGGAGGTGCTGGTAGAAGGCATTTGTAAGTGATTCAGCGGTTTGAGTAATGGTTTCCGCTGGCTCGGGGGCTTTGAAAGAGACCACACCAGTCTTTAGGAGTGTGAAGTTGGCTTTTGAGAAGTTCTTCACTGTGGTCTTTTTTATCTGGGGTGGGGGCGGGATGTGGACTTCCAGTGAGATTAGTTTATGATCTGATCTCACCAATGATGGGTATACCTCTGGTGTTGAACATTGTGACCCCATGTTTGTGATGATGAGATCCAGTATGTTTTCTCCTCTTGTGGGGATGGTGACCAGTTGCTCCATGGCATTTGAGTTTATGAACTCCAGGAACCTTTGGGCTAAAGTGTTGGGGCTTGAGTAGTGATCCCAGTCTATATTTGGATAGTTGAAATCACCCAGTATGATGGTGTTTGGAGATATATTTATCCCCTCCAGTGTTTTCAGGAAAGCTGTGTGAGGTTCCTGAGTTTGAGAGGGTGGCCTGTAACAGGCTACAAACTGCAGAGCAGTCTTGCCTACGGTTAATTGCACCTGGATGGTTTCCGATGCATCGTGCGTTGCCACCAACCTTGAGGTGAGGGTGTCCTTGATGAATATGGACACCCCCCTCCTTTCTTGGTGTTGTCCGGATTTTGGGGCCAGAATGCATGATATGAGGTAAAACCTGATAGTGCCGGGGTGCTCTCAGGAGCCTTGAGCCAGGTTTCAGTCACAGCACAGACATCGATGTTCTCCATACTGAGAAGGGCTTTGAGTGCATGCATCTTGAGGTTGAGACTTCTGGCATTGAGCAGCATTACCCTTAGTTTTTTTCCTTTTTTGTGTTCTAGGGTGGTAGGTTTAGAATTTGAGCCCTGCCTAAAAAAGGCACAATGGGGGTGGCAAGAGCCTTTGCCAAAATCCGGAAGCCCAGGGGTGACAGGTGCAAGCCGTCCCTCATGCAGCGTGGCTTGTCCAGCATGTCATCCCAGGCAGACAGACATTGGATCCCCTTTGAATGACACCATAGTTTAAGCCAATTATTAAAGCTGATCATCTTGTCTTCATATTGTGGCATCATTCTTGGTGAAGGTAGGATACTGCTCAAGGTCAGGGTCATACCTGCCTGGGCTACATAATCAGAGAGCTCCTCTATGTCTCTTTTCATGTAGTCCAGGGAGGTACATCTCAGGTCATTCACACCAGCATGGACAATGACTGAGTCATACTTGTACCTGCAGTTGAGTGACCTGAGTGCTTATGCTATGTGGCAGATTCTAGCCCGATAGGCAGCTTACTGTGACCTTCTCCTTACTCAATCTGGTGAGCGGGATGTCAGTGTGTCTGACTATGGAGTCACCAATGACGAGTGTGTCTGGCATTGTGTTTGGCCTTAAGGGCTGTGTCTGTTTGGCACACTGACTCTGTGGTCTATGTGTTGCATGTGCTGTGCCCTGTGGAGGCAGTTGTTTGGGCGTCTGCTTTGGTGGCCTTTGCTGTTTTGGTAGGTTTTTGATCAGAGCCTCCGAGTATGTCTTTGTGTGTTTATGTGTATGATTTGAAGTTGTGATAGTGCTATGTGAGACTGGGTTTGTGGTGTGTGTGGTTACCTTCTCCTCCTGTCTGGTCTTGCCAGTCCTATGTTGAGAGAGCTCAGCCTCCAGTTTGACTATATATTTGCATCTCTCGCATGTATTTGTGTTTTGTGGGAGAAGGAGAGGGTTGTCAGTGTACATGAGGCAATTGTAACATTGCCTCAATATTCCCAGATTCACCAGCTGAGCAGGAGAGGACACTAGCAACTGATCCCTCGCCATGCTAGAAGGAATAGGCAAAAACTTTATGTAGATGAGTTTGAAAAAAAGGACTTCAGGGGATGTGGTGTTTTTTGGCCGGTGGGGTACTATGTATAATAAAAGTGCTATATCAGAGTAAAAAGTACTTTAGGAGCAAGTGCTAGGCTTTACAGATGGAGAATAGTCTACTTAGGAATCAAGTAGAGATGAACTTTTTAGTTAGAGAATAGGCTGGTTAGATGAGCAGTACAGTTCAAGGAAAGCTGTTCTAAGGGAAAAATTGAAGAGTGGACTTTAGGTAGCCCGAATAGTTTAACCTTGATTAACCGCCGCTGCTCTTGTGTGCTCCTGTGGCAACTCCGTGTTAAATCGCGCTAAAGAGTGCTTTATAGCAGGGGGCTGGAAAAGGCAGGAAATGACCCAAAATGGCCAATGAACTACAAGTTACTGACTTAAACCACTCCTCTGAGGACAAACAGGCAGCTCAGTACTCCCCACTCTCACTGGTGAGTAAAGAAACTTCCCCCTGACCAAACAAGGAAAATGGAGAAGTACAGGAACCAAGACAAAGCACAGGGATCAGCAAAATCTGATCACTGGAACACTAGCTAGGAAAGTATGGAAAACAAGGATATTTTTTTTTTTTTTTTTCAAGTTTTTTTACACAGATAGGCAGAAAACACAATAAATGCTGTACTTTTCGACTAATTGCTATCAAAAAATGCTTTTGTGTCTCAGTGAATTTACTGAAAATGGACAGTAATAAAAACCCCTTAACATAATTCTTAAGTGCATGAAATATTCTTTGGCAAAGCTGTTTTGACTAAATTCACATTTTTTCCTTATTACCACAAGATGGACATCCCAAATAAACTGGAATCAGCAGTAGATATAATCAATCAGCCTTACTAGAGGGTCAAGTTTGTTGATGCATGGGAGTCTGCATGTCCTCCCTGTGTTTGCATGGATTTCCTCCAGGTGATCCAGTTTCCTCTGACATTCCAAAGACATGCAGTAGGTGGATTGGATATTCTAAACTGGCCATAGGGTTGTGTGTGTGAGAGATTGAAGACCTGCTATGGCAGGGCTAGTCACCATGCAGTGTAAACATTGGCTTTAGATGATTGTCACTGTTGAAATGACACTACAACCCTATGTGCAAAAATGAAAAAAGACGTTGTGGATGGCTGGAAGGAAGTTTGGTCATGCATGAGTATAGTATCAAACACAGTCATTTTCTATGTTTCACAAGGTAAAGATGTATGTACATGACAGGCATGTCTCCAGTGCCACATAAAGGTTAATTATTTACTAATCATAGGAAATACTTTACAGACTTCTGAGTAGAGTGAAAAACACTCATAGTTTAACGCTCGATGCTGACAAAAGGCTAGGAAATGCATCACTTTTCTAAATGCTACCTACAGTTAAACAAGACAATAATAACAGGAAAAACAAAAGGTTGTAATTGAAAGAAATTATGTTGTTTCTGTTAATTGATTAGCTACATTTAAGATCTAAGCAGGTAAACTGGAATAAGCTATGTGGCTGATTTGTTTAAAGCTACAAAGTTTTTGTGTTTATAGTAAAAAAACTAGTAAAATATTCAAGTTATGTAAATCAGAATATTCAGGGTTAGATTTCTGGCTTGTAGTGACTGTTAATCTGAGACCTAAAGGATGAGGTGTTCTGTAATGTATAGTAAGCTCCATTAAAATATTTAATTTATGTCAGGAAACCATAAACAGTGTTTTTATGTTTATTCCATTGTTTGTGAAAAAATTAACATTAGCTTTGCAAAAGAATTTCAACATTAGTAAAATTATGGCTATGCATATGAAACCTTAATGCATGAAGAGGGTAGTAATCAACAAGAATTAGTAGTAGCTTCAAACCATTAAAATCATGAGATTAAAAGTGGCAGGGCTACTTTCATCAGACAGCACAAAAGGCATTTTTGTGTCTGTGCATTAGGGGACTGTGAGACACTTTCAGTGGTTATGTTTTTATTTTAGACAGTGTAGGGTTTAATTCATTTATTGAGATAGATTTGAGTGCTTTCTCCGTTTAGTAGATGGCACAGAGGGTTAAGGCAAAAAACTGCAGTTCCTCTGGCATGCAGTGCAATTCCTTCAGTTCACATTTGCTTACTATGTGACCTTGAGCAAGTCCCTTAACCAAATATTACCTTCAGATTGCTTCTGAAATGGAACCGTCTGTCCAGTGCATCTACCTGGTTAACAAATGGTTATTATTGGAGTACAACAAAATCATATTAAAATTATTTTAATAGGAAATACAGTGTTTGCATTTATTTTTATTTTTATTTATTTTACATTTGTTGACCAGGATAGTCCGACTGGATATATGTCCATTTTCAGCGGAGGCCCGAGGAGAAAAGCTCCACAATAATAAAATTAATAATAGTAGTAACATTACAATAATATTCAAAGAGAGAAAAGGAGGTAGATACAATATGTCAGATAATTCACCACAGTAGGAACAGTAATATGTATGCAGAAAGTTAATAAAGTAATAGAAGAAATAGGATCAGTACACAAATTTTGAGCACATTAGGGCAACAACCGTATAGAGAAATGTTAGACTCAGCAGGCATAACTGTACATTAAGGTATAACACATCAAGTGGGTGGAGTATCTGTTTGCTGATGGTCTACTAGCTAAGCATAAATGTTAAAATTAGTTAGTCAGAGTTTAGGCATGTACAGAGCAAGTTAGACCTTAAGTATTTTCTTAGGCTTTTTTAAATAGTGGAAGAGAGAGTTCTTGGGTAAGGTTTGCAGGAAGAAGGTTCCAAGTTTTACCTACTGAGTTAGCAAACAGGGAATTACCTGCTGTATTATTGGATTTGAGGGTTTGGACTGATAACTTGGACAAACGAAGTGGCCTGATAGCGTTATATGGGCTAATAATACTCTTAAGGCTTGGGGTTTTGTCCGGATGGTTAAGTATTTTGTGAGCTACTGTGAGCTGGTTAAGCTTAAGTATGGAAGAAAATTCCAGCCAGTTAAGTTCAGTTAGGTTTTTACAGTGGTGTGTCCTGTATGCCATACCAGTGGCAAATCTAGCTATATGGTAGTAACAGGAAGATAGTTTTCCGAGGTTAACTTTAGAGAGATATGAAAATATAGGTGAGGCCATTTTTACAATATGAAGAGCATGTGCAAATAAATTATTTATATGATATGCACAATATGCGTGTTTTTTTCAATATGCACAAAATGTGAGTTTGTAGACAGGGCTTCAATTGATAAAATATCAAATTAAAAAAAACACTAACACGATGTTACAAGTTTTATTTAGAAAACTTGCAGTTACAAAAGACATGATGTTAATACATGTCGGGACAAAGCAAGAAAAAAAATGTAAGTTGCAGATTGGCTAGAGAAATTATGAGAACAGTTGACTGAATGGGGAGTAAATGCAAAATGACTGTTATCTGTAGCAAAATTCATGGATGTAAAATCCTGACCTGTGTATGAAGTCAAATAGACAGGCATTTATGAAGTCAGCACAGGTAAATAAAATGTATTTATTCTCGGTGATAAAAGGGAGAGCAGGTCACACATTATGGAGTCACTGTTTTGTATTGCAGGTAATACTTGATATGCACAGGAACTATGTCTGATAACTACTCTCTGCACCCACCCAGAATATGACAGAGATGGCATATTATACTGCACTTACAGAAACACAGAACACAGTGGAACACATTTTTGGTCAAATGAAGGTTACTTCCCCTGCCTTGATGCTTCTGCTGGTACACTGCTCTATTCACCAGGGCCCTGTGGCCAAAAATTCATTGTGTGCATCATGATGCATAACACGGTTATATGGAAAAAGCTATATCAGCTCTCCAGCAGTGCCCATCATGCCCGCAGAAGCAATGGCCAATGAGCAGAGTGGACAGTAAGAAAATGAATAGGTAGTAGTAGTATTGCATGTGAAACAGAAGGAAGTGCAGTACATCACAACAGTGGCAAACAGGTGGAGTCTTGTTCACAATTACAGTCCATAAGAACAACATAGAATAAAATGTTGTGTGCATTAACACACTCGGGATATGCAGGACAATGCATAGACTGACCATGCTGTGTATCAGACAATACCTTACCCACACAGGATAGGAGATGGTCAGGGCACATTTTTAATCATTTGCAAAGGTGGGAGGGACACAGTGACAGGTGTTCCACACAGCAAGACAGCAAGTTATGAGGACTCAGGGATCACATCCTCTAGTGGTGGGTTGAGCTGCCATGTTATAAACACTGACACTGCATACTGTGGTGGCCTATGGTGTCAGGCTCCAATGTAGTCAGTCCCAGGGATGGCATATAACTATAGGCACATTCATGTGCATCCTGATGGGATGTCTCATGTCAGGAGCCAGCAAATGTGCAGCATCCACAACCTGGATGATGACTACAAATAGGCATGATGCACCATCTTTTCCCAGGGTATATTAATGGTGTAGACCTGCAGAAACAAGAGCATGTGGTCTAGTGAGATGGTCCAGGAGTGGAGTCTAAGGAGTATCAAGTTCCACAAACATGAGACCAGGAGTAGTAGCCTCTGTGGCCAAAACTGACACTGATGCTACCTTAAGAATCATCTTTGTATTCTCAGCTTGTGACTAGCCACCTCACATCTGGACCCTCCAATAGCCATGGACAGCATGGCTGCAGAGGCAGGCCAGAAAATGATTACCATATGCCTCAGTTATGCTCCAGTGGATGCAGTGTTATTGACCAGTAACCTAAGAAGCACAGTCTACTCTCTCTCCATGTCACTGTATAGGTGCTGTATGGTGACATGATGGCCATACAGGTATAGCCTATTGTCACAGGTTCACCCTCTCCACAATGGTAATTGTAGCAGCTGTCTGTGCTTGGATCACTGACCTGCCAAGTACTGCACTCAGGGCAGGGACAGACTTGCAGTCATGGAGGTGCCGCAGGTGACCACCCATCTTCCCTTTAGGATGTATGTGCACATCAGAAGCAGCTGTAGTTTGGCTGGGTTCTACAGTTATAAAATAACTGTCAGATACTGGTGAAGTTGGAGTTTGGCATGTCCACAGACTCCTGGTATACAGAGGATCTGTGTGAGTCCTCCAGTGTTAATTTTGTAAATATTGTCACTATGTGGTAAGTCTATGTCATATACACATTGTGATCATCATTAGCCACAGGTAACCAGCAGACATCAGGCATGCACTTTTCCATTTTCCAGAACCACCACCAGTAGAACCTGTAAAAGCATACAGACAAAATACCTGTGGCAGCATTGACACATAGGCTTACCTCCCCATAGCATCCATACTGATATAGGACACAATATGGGAATAGATATGGGAGCATGCAAACCTTGTTGTGCATAGTACTGAAATTGCACCTGGAGAACAGATATAGGGAAGCCTCTTGCTGAATAAGCCCTACCTCACAAGCAGTTCACTGTAAATAAGGGCATGTAACAGATATTATTAATCTAGTGCATCCTCTAGAGACACTTATAAAATCATCAAGCACAGTTCACACATGCAAGCCACCACCAGGTATGAGGATCTACTCAACCTCCCCAGAAAGGGTCACCAGAAATTCCTCCATCTCTGTGAGCTACTTCTGAGTCTTTGGTCCACCTTCCACAGTGAAAATCCTTAGCAAAGTTTTATACCTTGGTTTTGACATGCAGTACCATATTAGTTACCTTTTGAAACACCTGTTGCTCTGTTACAGACTCCCAGGGCATTGATTTTCTGCACCACTCTTAGACACACCTTGTTATGATAAAACTTTTCAGTGTTACTTGCAGCCAGTATGTACATGCCTTGTATGCAGACGGCCTACATTAACACCTCAGTCTCCTGTGTGGTGAACTCTTCAAGCCGTCATCTATCTCATGGGCCCATGGCAAGATGTATACAACTGTGGTTTAGTCATGTTGGTCAGTGCATGTGTAAGGCTGTTAGCGGATGCCCTGTATAGATAGATAAATACACAGATAGACAAACAGAAATATAGATATAGATATAGCTATAGATACAGACAGATATAGATATATGTGTGCCTGTGTTTTCACACGCATTGTCTTATTTTCCCTTTGGTGGCCACTTTTCTGTCCCCTGCTGCATTGTGACCATTCTCAACTTTTCTTGTAGAAACTGCAGCAAATAGAAAGCTATCATAACAAAACTTAGTGCATCAGCATATTGAACCAATATATTGCTCTGTATATCCTTTTCTCCCTCGTACGTGTTGCTATGTCACATTATATGTACAGGGGTTATCACATCATGTGTGGGTTGTCCTGCCATAAGTGCATATAGCCCATGATGTCCACTACAGCTATACATACCCCCGCAAAGGTAACCACCATGAAAAACTTCCAAAGCTAACTTTGTTTTCCTAAAAACAGAGGTAGCTAATTTCACAGCACCTGTGCAAATGGAGAATAGTTGCAAGACCGCCGAATCATAAACCAATGCACTGTACAAACACGTACACAAATTCATGGATCCCGCCATACCCAACAGAACCAAGATGCTCTCCTCCAAAAAAAGGAAGCTAATTTGGTGGTCCCCTGCCATAAACAAACTCTACAACAGAAGGAGGAAACTGATGCGGAATAAGATGAAGTCCCAAGACTGGAAAAACTCCCTTATCAGCCTCAACAAAAAGTTGAGATCCCTCATCAAATCCTCTAAAGCTAGCTATGAATGCAGCAGATAGTAAAGACAACCACAAGGCCTTCTATAGTTATGTAAAGAATCTCCACGGCAGTACCCAGATTTGCTCTTAGCTACTGCACAATGGTACCTCCTATACCGAGCCAACAGATATTGCCAATATACTGGCTGACAGATTCAGTGCCAACTGTACCCCTCTCCCCCCCCAAAAAGGACCAATCACAATACCAGTAGATTGCCAGGCACCCAGTATTAATGCTGCACAGGTTAAAACAGCACTGTCCAAGGCCAAGAATACAGCTTCTATGGGACCTGACAATATCCCTGGCTGTGTTCTACATGAACTACAGAGTGAACTGGCAACTCACCTGTGTGCCCTGTTCAATCACAGCCTCATCTCATGCTTTGTCCCTACCAAATGGTGAACTGCTACAGATATCCCTCTCCACAAAGGAGTGACTACAGACCCTGGGAACTATCGCCCCATTAGCCTGGTAAGTCTGATATGCAAAGATATGGAACGCATCATCATGGATCTAATAAACAAGGATATAGAGAATCTCCAAACTCTGGATCCCACACAGTTTGGTTTTGTGAAGGGTAGATCATGCCTGCCCAACTTGGTTGACTTCTTTGAGTCAGTCACAAGAGCTGTGGATGAAGGCAAGGTGGTTCATACAGCTTACCTTGATCTGGCCAAGGCCTTTGATACTATTCCCCACTCAGGAATCACAGAAAAACTTACAGAGCTAGGCATCAACCCCTGTATCACTAGGTGGGTTGCAAACTGGCTCACAGATAGAACCCACAGTGTGAAAGTAGCTGACTGCAAGTCAGACTGCTGACTAGTCACGAGTGGAGTCCCACAGGGTTCGGTCCTGGGTCCTCTCCTGTTTGGTATCTACTTCTCTGAAGTCCAGGCCAACACGAAGGGACTCTGGCTGACAAAGTATGTAGACGATTGCAACTTGGGAGCTATTATTAACTCCCCAAGTGATGTTGACATCCTACAGAATGGCCTCACTGAGACCAACGACTGGTGTCAGAACCATGGCCTTAAGCTCAATGCCAAAAAATGTGTCGTCATCCCCTTTGGGAAAAACCCGGTTCCCATGAATTACCACATTGATGGTAGTCCACTGAACACAGAAGGTGTTATAAGAGATCTGGGAACACAGGTTGACAGGACCCTCTCTTTTGATCATCATATTGCTACTGTGGTCAGCAAGTCCTTCTATGTGGCACATCTCATTACTAAGGGTTTTGCATCCAGGAAGAAAGAGGTCATCATCTCTCTCTACTCTTCCCTCATTAGGCCAGTCATTGAGTACAATGCCTCATTTGGCATGTACCTCACTAGACACCTGCAACAACTGGAGAAGCCACAAAATTACCTCACAAAGAGGATCCTAGGCCTTAAACACTTGTCCTATATGGACAGACAAAAAACTCCAACTATTCTCTGTCTCATATCGCCTACTTAGAGGGTATCTCTGCTTGACTTACAAAGCCATGTCTGACCCAGCTCTGTTAGAAATGCTGCATCTAAAGAAATCCCAATCCCTCCGCACAATATGCTCCAGAGACATCAACCTCATTACCACAATCAACAGAACGTACTGGAGGGACAGGTTCATAACCCAGAGACTGCCCATGCTATGGAATAGACTTCCCATACATGTCAAGCAGAGAACCTTGCTGACCCTCTTCAAGAGAAATCTTGATGAGTGGATGGGAAATAGAAGATTCACCCCGGGGATAATTCCAATGGTTCTACTCGACAGAGGGACTGGGAATTAAGGTTGGGTGGCACGATGTCAGGGTAATCTTATGGCTAGGCTTATAAGCTTATAAAGGCCCCAGGGCCATTAGCCTAGTACACACCTATGAACCTAACTGTGTCATTATATGATATTGTGTTGTCACACCCACACTAACCACTTTCTCTATGGTGCTTTTGTTGTTATCGAATATCAAGTTGTGCACAGTGCATGGGTGAATTACCAGACACCCTGACTTCCTTCAATATGCCTATCTCAAAGTTCAGAGTCTGTATTCTATAAAGCCTAATTCCATTCCATAGTTGCCCATCTTAATATGACCACATACAATATGGTATCCCCACTTGCTATCATGTTAATAAGGGCCTCTTACCACAGCAGTTACATTAGAGAATTTAATATGTCTGTCCTTGAATTACTACTTTTATGCAATGAGCAAGCCATGCTAAGCAGTACTACCCTGCTCGTCCCTACTTGCCCCAGGGCTAGGGCTACATGTTCACATTATGCTTCTGGATATAGTTTATAGCACTGTAACTCTTTGCTATCTAGGCTATTGGTAGAAATCTCTTGCTATGTTATGATGCATATCACATGGAATCCAAGCAAGCATTTCTGCACATGGGGCTACAATTTTGCTCCTCAAGTGAACATTTGTGAGTCAATATGGTTTCCTCAGATGCTAATGTTGATTGATGAGTGGCACAGGAGCACAGGGCCAAGTGTTGCCATAAAACAGCACTTGTTTTTGGCCGATTCCTTATGTATGGAGTCTACACGTAATCCCTGCATCTGTGTGAGTTTCATCCAGGTGCTTTGGTTTCTTCTGAAAGACCCTCACCTGTATAATATATGCTTATGGCCTTTTGTACTTTTAAACTAGAATGGTACACAGAAGGTAACTCACTTTTTTGAGGGGTATGAAGGTGCACACTCTTCCTACATAATGTTTATATGTCCTTACAAGCACTTGTCTTCTCAGTTTTTTTAGCTTTGAACATTAAGCTTTAAACACAACTTATTTTTCCTTGAAAGAAAAAACAAGACTGATTGTTTTTTTAGTTACTCATGATTTTTTGTTCAGGCCATCATTGGATCTAAAGGATAGTATAAAACATCTAAAAGATGCACACTATGGCATGTACAATCTTATCACTCATGGGGCCCTTGTGGCCCCCAGACCCCAATGTAATTCAGTTACTTCCTCCAAGCTTATTACAGTGGAATTCTGTCCAGTTAGAGTTTGTTAAAAGGACTGTAAAGCTGGAAAATAAAACACATTGTTAAATAAAACAGGGAAGAAGTACTCTGTCTGGATGATGTAGGGCCAGTATTGGTGAAACAGGGGAGGAGCTTTGGAGAGGTGCAGAAGAGACCATTGTGTATAAGGAGACCCGGTGGTGTCTGTTTTCTATGATTCCATTTCACATAAGGCTGATCTTGCTGATTGCAGGCTGACACCTGAGGTGTATATAGTCAATAAAGTGGCTATAATAAATGGGTTTTGGTGCCATCTGTGGATGAAATGGAATAACACCATCTGTGTTTGATAACAGGTAATGATCACTGATCTACTGTAACAGAGCACCACCCCATTACAACTAGCCCCATCCATTTAGTTGCTTCCTGCAGCCCTTTTGCTTTGAAGTCTCCAACTACTAATTATGTTAATAAATTATATGTATAAGTAACAGACGAAAATTCTGTGTATTAAAGATAATTACATTATTAACAGTTAGAGTATAACCAACTGTGTTTTGATCAACATAGGGGGAATCTCTATATTTTCTGCTAACTGCCTAAGATGTTGTGGTAGTCAGATTGAGAATGCAATGTATTGTTTCTCTTGGCTGCTACACTTGGTTTCCTATCTGCCCTTCTTTGTCTACCTCTCCTCTTCATACTTGCTTTATATCTTTGAGATTGTTCCCTACGTTTTAGCCCGAGGCCTGCATGGGACTATCTTAAAACAAGGAGCTCAGGTGCCAGTCTTCCATGACTGATTGAAAAGAAACAGTGCTCTTAGAGCCTGATTGTCTGACTGCTGAAGAGCACAGGGATTATTTCACCCAGAAAACCAACACTCTAGATGGTCCCATCCACCCACCCAAAAGACAGCATTATTTTTATATTTACTCTACCATTCCCAAGATTACCATAACCATTAATTCAATAGCTTCACCACTCCTAAGTTCTCTCCCACCACTGATTACAGTCTTCCTCATTACTTACAGCATTTTATTCAGCTGTTACAAAACCATCTGGTTACATATTTTACAAACACCAATTAAAATATTACTCATGGAATCTCATGAACGAATGAAGGGCTACATCCCCCTGTTATTTTAGCTCATCTAAACTACCTGTTATTAAGGAAATCATTGTCCACAATACAAAAAGGTATTTACAAAGGAAAAAATCTACTTTATGTCATCTACTACTAGATTTCCATTTTCCAAATACTCAGCTTGATGTACCACCCACTCATCATAAAGGCATCCAGCAAAATCCAGTACAGTACCTTATGTTTACGACAAAGCTTAATCATCTTCAATGAACAAACGATAAAATTAGCCTAAAATCATTCATCTGAATATTAGGACCATCTGCAACAAAACAGTTGAACTTCATTCTGGCCATATACTTTATCAGCTACATGTATTATGCTTTTCAAACTTTGTGACAAATTGATATAACCGGTTTCAAAAAGATAGAAAATACATGCACTGTGGAGAAGAAGCTATACTGGTAAGCAAATTAGTTAAAGCTTTTTCAAATTAACTAGCCCCCACCTTATCAAAAATAGAGAAGGCTTAGTCATACAAGTAAACAATGGAAAAAGACAATGCCTTCATTTACAATGCATCCACATTCATATGTAAGAATTCACTTCGGAACTCAAAAACATTGTATATTGGTTCTATACAAACAACTCCAGTGTACTTATCCCCCTAGATGTGTGCTCTCCCTGGAAACTGGACTGTCACAAGAACAATGACTGTAGTTATAACATACAAGATCTAACATAGCTGACTGCAGTTGCTGCAAGAAAGAACATACATACATACATACTGGAACCAGCAAAACTATGGAATATGTCTTAATTAAAAAAGCGTCATGACATTATCTATTTGCTTCTTTATGACATATCATTTGGACATACCTACACTTCTTTATAAGAAGGAAAAATAAATACATGAAAAAAGAAGAAGCAAGAAGAGGAAGGATGGATGATGAAGAACTAAAGATGTGAAAAAAGTTTCATTAACAGTTCTTTTGGGAGACAATGTTATTTTTCTTTGGAGTCAATGTAATCCATGTACAAATATTACCAATCCATTTGAGGAAACTCTGGAAATTACATTTCCATTTGGACCGGAAGCACTCTCCTGCCAGTCAGAGATGACTTTCCAATTGGGCAGAACCACTTTTCTGCTAGTCAGAGGTGACTTTCCAATTTAGTATAACCACTTTCCTGCTAGCCAATGTAACTAGACAAATATGCTATGCTTTCTATCCACCACAAAAACATTGTACAGTCAGTCTAACAAAGTTTAATGTGAGCATAGCCTCAGTGTTATGTCCAGATAATTTTTAGTTGATAAACTAAATGTAGTTTTGAGCAATGCCAATAATTAAATATTTCTTTATATGTAATAAGAAAATCCCTGTAAGGATTTTAACTTTAACTGCTCTATCATATAAATGATTGTACAACTCAGGAACTTCCTTAAATGGTTTCATCTATTTCAGCATAGAAAAAATAAAAGTAAGATAGACGTTCCCCTGATTCACCAATTTTATATGTCTAAGACCATAGTTTTTTTTACCTTGTAGTTCAGACCTAACTGCTGGTCTGTGACAGAATTGTAAAAGACTGAACGTGTCAGTAATTACCTGTGCAGCAAGGGGAAAGCTTTAGTCCAATATGCTCTAAAGTTTATTCTCTGGTTTCTCAAGTTAAAATGAACAGAGGGATAAACTAAAAAGCAGTGGTATAAACCCCAGTACTATTGTTCTTACAGCGAATAATTGCCATCCTTTTCAGAGAATCTAAATATGTACTCTGTGGCTGATACTACATATCACTGAAATTAAGGAAGTATTCCTGTATACAACCAGTCCAAAGAAACATAGATTTTATATTTATTTTTAACTAACAGTTTTTGCAGATACAGTAATCATCACACTGGAATCAAATCCATTGTAAAAGATAAAAAGCCCTTAACATAATCAGACTAGACAACAAAATGTCCCCACTTGCTCATGGTTGAGTGACAAAAGGTCATTATATTCTAGGTGTAGCTCCACATGAAAAACATTTTGAAACCTAATGTTTTTTCATTTACTTATTCCAAGGAGGGTGAAAATATTTACCAGATGACATAAGCATTTTAAATACGTGAGCTAATCTTAATATAGAAACTTTAAAAAAGAATATTTTTAAACCTGTATTTTCTTCTAATGTATTCATAAGGATTTCGTTATATGCTGTACCAAAAACATAAATCTATTTGTATAGGGCACATAATCTTTTAATATTATCTCACAGGTACCCATCTGAAAATTAGAAGATTTAGTACAATTAATGTAATAACGAAATAGCCTCTGTACTTCTTTAAAAATACGGCATATGATGAGAGCCTCAACAAAATCTGCATATGTGGCAGCCATAAACTTAGGATCTCCTATTAACAAAGTTTGAAGGCCCTGAAGTAATAAAAGTAAAGAGGATACATAGTGCCAGTTATTTTATTGGATGAAACAAAGGAAACTGTCTTCTTTTCACTACTAACTATACACATAAGTTACTGCAGTGAAATGTTGCACTATAGCTGTGTACCTGTAACATCCACAATCCTAGAATGATCTAAAGATAAATTGTGTACTGACTAAATTAAATGCTTTGGAAGCATCATATGAAAATAATGTTATTTGGATTCAGATCCAGGGAGTTCAGCAGGGGTATCTGTAAAACATAACTTGCCTATGGTAGAGTCAGGACATCTACCAGGATAGAACAGAATTCATGTTAGCAAAGGAAGATAATGTTTTCTAATTTTCTTTTAATTACTTTAGCTAAATATTATGTGTCCAAACATGAAAGAGCAGTATTGGTAATGGAAAGGACCAGAGCCTATTCTTCTTCCTTTAAAATTGTTAATGTTCTGGCTTAAGTCACAGAAGAAGAAGGGGAGGGCAAGCCGTACTATGTTGTTGTTGAATAATGTAAATGAAGAAGGTGGGGAGCAAGATAATCTCTGAATATCTACTAGAATCCAGCTGGGATATCATTCTGCAGACTTACCTTTCTTCACATACTGTATTCCTGTTTACTCTTATATTTTAAATGCAAAATGTTACAAGTCCGAAATTCTAGACTGAACTTTTTGAAGGTATTGGTCTATGGACCCAACCCAGTTTGGTTTCATCAAGGGCAGATTATGCCTAGTCAACCTGGTGGACTTCTTTGAGAAGGTCACCAAAGCAATGGATGAGGGCAAAATCATTTACACTGCCTACATTGACCTGGCCAAGGCATTTGACACAATACCCCACTCGGGCATTGTTGACAAACTCAAGAGGTTAGATACAAATCCCTATGTCATCCAGTGTATAGCCAAATGGCTCATAGACAGGACCCAGGAAATTAAAACTGGGGAGTCAACCTCTACAAAGAGGGCAGTCACAAGTGGAGTCCCTCAGGGATCAGACCTTGGACCACTCCTTTTTGGCATTTACTTCTCGAAAGTCAAGGCCAATGTCAGTGGTCTCTGGCTGACTAAATTTGCAAATAACTGCAAATTAGGAGCTGTCATTGAATCTCACCCTGACACAAATGTTCTCCAGGAGGGGCTGACACAGACAAACAACTAGTGTCAGAGTCATGGACTAAAACTAAATGCCAAGAAATGCATAATAGTATCCTTTGGGAAGTCATCCATCCCAGGCAACTATTATATTGACAACACACCCCTTAGAGTTGACCCAGTAGTCAGAGACTTATGGACACACATAGATAGTAAACTAGTGTTTGATCATCATGTGTCTACAGTAGTGAGGAAATCATTCTATGTTGTGCAACTTATAAACAAAGGTATGGCATCTAAGTCCAAGGAAGTCATTGTTCCTCTGTAATCGGCATTCATCAGACCTATCATTAAGTACAATGTTCCCTTTGATATGTACCTAACCAGGCATATCCAACAACTGGAATGTCCACATAGGTTCTTCACTAAAATAATACAGGGTGTAAGTAATATGTCCTATGCAGACCACCTCAAGGCCCTATCCCTGTATTCTTTATCCTACAGGCTTTTGAGGGGAGATATGTGCCTGGCATACAGGGCATTGTCAGACCCCAATGTGATGGACCTCCTGCATATCCACAAAACAAACAGTACTAGAATTACCCATTCCAAAGACTTAAACCTTACCTGTGATATAAATACGACCTGCTGCAGAGATAGGTATGTATCCTAGAGATTACCCTGTCTATGGAACAGGCCCCCATCCATGTGAAGCAGAGTTCTTCCCTAATCCAGTTCAAGTGCAACTTGGACAATTGGATGGGAAACCGGAAATTCATCCCTGGTTTGGCACTTATGTCTCTGATGCAAACAGGTAACATGTAAATGGTTCATCTCCCAGGCCCATGCTTACATTTATCAAGGGTATCAGAACCTGTCAGAGATTTGTGATGCATGGCTAGGCTTAAGAAGGCCATTGTGGTCATTAGCCTAGTAAACACCTATGAACCAATGAACCTATATCCTGTGTGGTGGCTACACAGAGTGCTATAAATTTTCTCAAACTGTTCTGATATTTACCTCAGCATAGGTACCCCAAATACTTATTTCCTCTCTTTTAAGTTTATAAGTGAGGTAATGTAATTCCTTGTTAATACTTCCCTACAGTGGCAAAGTAAAAGTCTGTCTAGTTTATATGAAAGAATACATGCTACTCTTTCTATCCCTGACAGTAAACTTACTAATAAGGTTTAGCAGTTTACACTAATATCATAGCTACTTATTTCATATGTGTGTGTGTGTGTGTGCTTGAAATAATTACTCCCTTCAAGTTTAGAGAAAACATATAAATGTTTTTTTGCCTACAGTAAATCCTTACATAGTGATTTACATTTTATATATTTTTTTTATTTTAATTCAGAAAAATAGTGGTCATAAAAGCTTCTCTTGTAGTACTTAATGTGGTTATCATTGCCCAACAATTAATTATGGATAACATTCCCAAGAAAAAGGTAGGTGAGTAAAGTAGTTTATAAATTGAGCCTGAAATAAATTGTGTCCTTAAATAACCTTCTAAAAGTATATGAAAAAAAAAAAGACTAATGTATAACCTTTGTAAAGGATGACGGTGAGTTAATTTTGTATTAGAGTCATGTTTATTTCTCCAAGGATCTATTAAAGCATGTAGGACTCATTGTATAGGATGAGTTCGAGTCTAAATGTCTTCACAATTGCACAGAAACACTACAAATTAATAAAACTCACTCTCGCCTGAATGCAGAGACACCAACATTGCTCAGAAAATAAACTAATTAAAATTACTTCAATACTTAAAATTTTAACCAAACAAGATGTAACTTAAGCATTTTCATCTTTATTCACATAAAAACTTCACCAGAAACAATTTAACATACTAAAAACACTCATTCATTTAAAACATGCTTATATAAGTATACATAACAACTGCCAGTTTTTTATATGCAATATTCAATTAATTTAAAGATGATATTTTATATATTCCATCAGTAAGCAAGTCATACATTTTATTAATATAGTCATCTTGTTCCATAATCACTAAGCCTCACCCCCTCCCTTATCAGGTTTCATAAATCTAAGATTTTGTCTACGTAGCTAATTAACTTAGATAATAATGTAACTTATAATCGGACACCAAGGATGTACAAATGTGGCCATTGTTCATATTGTAAATATATACTGGAAGGTGAAAGATTTAAAATAAATAATCAAATGTTTACTGTAAACTGTCATTACGATTGTCAAACAAGTGGGGTGGTTTACTTGTCTCTATGTCAGCAGTGTCCCGCTTACTATATTGGGGAAACCAAAGGAAAGTTAAGAGATCATATTTGTGAGCATGTGTATGATATAAAGAAAGGAAAGAAGACAAATGTCTTAACATCTATGCTACAATTCTAATCATAATTTTAAATTTACCATTTTGGAGAAAGTGAAAATAAATTGGGGGGGGGAGGCATAGCCATTGTTATTAGAGAAACAGGAAATTTATTGGTAGTTATTATTGAATGCCAATATATGGCCGGGGCTAAATGACCAACTTTCTATTAACTGTTTACTAAAATTAAAAGCATTAAATAGAGAGGACTGGTTAGTATGTGCAATTTATTAATATTGCTATATTAACAGATTTATTAATATTGAGTTGTGATTTATTGTGCTTTTAAAAGAATTTTATATAGTAGGGTTTTATCAATGAAATGGTTATGTGTAATTTGATTGGTTGATTCTGGAGGCTTGATTGTTATGTATACTTATATAAGCAAGTTTTAAATGAATGAGAATTTTTACCATGTTAAATTGTTTCTGATGAAGTTTTTATGTAAATAAAGACAAAAGCGCTTAAGGTACATCTCGTTTGGTAAAAATTTTAAGTATTGAAGTAAGTTTAATTAGTTTATTCCATGGGCAGTGTTGGTGTCTCTACATTCGGGCGAGAGTATGTTTTATTAGAGTCTAAATGTGACCTTCCTGAGTGAGAATCAAGTAAAATTCTAGTCCACAAAATTAACTAGCAATGCATTATCCCACATACGCATTTCCCTTATTAGGTCCTCTAGAAAGGAAGAATAACAACAAAATGAAACATATACATCTCCCAAACATTCCTCTCAACCTTCTGGCACAAGAAATCAGGACAAAGTCAAAAATAATAGTGGGACAAAGGCCCAAAATCAGGGACAATTTTTAACTATTGTTATGTTCGCATGCATTCTCTGGTGGATATGAAGTATGAAACTCAAGTGTCTGTTATTATTTAGTGGCTTCAATCCTCAGATTTGTTGGAAAAACCACAGATTTTATAAGGACCAGACCAAAAATATGAAGCAAAAATCTGGACATTCTGCACAAATCTGGATAGTTAAGAGGTATGCTCCCAAATGCAAATTGAAAGTTATTCTGTACAATGGATAATATAAAGACTCTTTCTTAAACACCTCTATAAACATCAAAACATGTGATTTTGATATCTAGTGGTTTCTTGAACACTGTTATCATCCCTGCTTTCCTCTTAGAGTAAGTATTACAAAAAGCATATATACATGTAACCAGCTTTCAGTATTTTTCAGCTCTGGAGGAACTTCTTATAAACATAGCAGCTGCAAAATAACCATTTAAAATATGCATCTTTGTTTTTTGAAGGCAGTACATTCCACTCACATTTATAGATAACATAGTTATTAACAATGACATTATACAATAATTTGTGTATATATCATTCAGAAAATAATTGAAGCTCAACTTTATACCAGAAACTAAATAAAAAATCTAAATAGAAATATCCATGATAACAATATTTAGCTGAAATGAAAAGGGGACACAAGAAGATAAGGGTAGCATTGCCTATGTAGCATCTACATGTGGATAGTTTAGAAGTGGGAGCACAGAAAAGAACATCAGTCTGAAATTATGCCCAGTGCTTTAAGTTCAGACCTGGCTTCATCTACTGTATCAAAAACCAATACCATGCTATCCCAAATAATATTTAATTTGGCTATAGTCATAAGAAAAACACTGATACTCGTAATCCACAGTGTATTAGAGTGGAAAAGGACTTGCTTTTTGTTGCATCGACAAGTCAGTCAGACTACATTTAACGTCAGTGCTTTGTAACTTTTCCTTCTGGAGAGCAACTTCTATCACGTCTTTGTCTTTAAATTAAATAATAATTAACCAAAGTCAAATGTGAATTTGTAGAATTTCCAATTGTTCTAAGAGTTTGGTAACATAGACCTGCTTCTATTTTTAGATCTCACATCTGGCCTTGAAATTCCCATCAGGTAGGTGAAAACAATGAACAATAAATCATGTATTCAAAACTTAATATACAAGTTATTTCCTGCTTTTGACTCAAACTCAAGCAACTTTAATTTATTTTGATTTGAGTTTCTACAAGTTTTTTTTTCAAATATGATTTTTACTGATTTTTCCAAGTTTTATAATAAAAATAAACCATTGTTGTACATAGTAGGCAATAACATTGTGAATAATTATACGTACTATAATTCAGCAACAACATATAAAGCTAAGAAGAGAACAAAAAAGAAATTCTAACTACTAAGCTAAAGTAAAAAACAACCTACAAACTATGGTAAAACATCTACCTGAAGGATACAATATAATACCGAAATCCCCATATATATTCAGGTGCAGTTACAAGATAGGGTATAGTCATCTTTAGTTAACAGAAGAATAAAAAGAGGAAAGGGGAACTATGTATGCCTTACCAATATGAAAATCGACAGAGAAAAAGAAGGCTATATTACTAGACTAACACTATATATACTATTTACAACATGAATGCCATCATCCATGAAGGGAAATATCTCAGATTTATATATTAAGAACTAGTATATTCCATATTCATCAAGTAAGGAATTGAAGAATTTGAGCATACAAGTCTTCACAAAAAATATATATAATAGTACATATTACATGGTAATTAGTTTGACTGAATTAAGTCAAAGAGACTGCACCAATCGTTCTGGAAACAGTCTTTTTTCTTTTTGCTGATAGAGTAAAGTTTGTGAGCTGATATATATTTGATTGCCATTATTTTGAAATTCTCTCAAGAGATTGCTGAAGGGTCTACCCAGTTCTTAGCAATGAAGAACTTGATAAGGGCACACATGGTAAATAGGATGTGTTTATGGTCACCAGTTAGATCTTTAGGAGTTATATTTAGGATTGTGACTTTCTGTAGGTGGATTGGACACTCTCTAAATTGACCCTAGGCATGAGTGCTTGTGTGTGTGTGCCTTCTGTGGAAGGTTGGGTGCCGGGCTGGCAGCTTGACACCATAAAACTCCACTGCCAATCATGAGCGGACAGGTGATCCACTGTGGCCGAAAGAAGAAGACGTTTGCCAGGAAAATGTAGTTTTTTTCATACCCCATTTTCTCCAATTGGATTCTGAGGAAGCACCATAACTTGCATATATTTTTGCAACTTCAAAAGATGTGAAGTATGTCTGCATATTGTAAGGAACAAAAAGGACAGGTTAGGTTTTTGTTGTAACCAAATTTTGATAAGACTGCTAGAGTGTAGTGTGAGTTGTTATTAATCATAAGCTGGGTATAAATCAAAATTTTAAAGGGGGTTAAACTTACTAATACTTATTATAATATTTAATAATATTTGGATTTTATAGGGATTTCGCCATGTATGTCATTCCAATATTTTGAGTAAAGAAGCGACTGTTGATATTTAATATTAGTTAAAAGCTTGTATGTATAAGAGAGCATCTTGTTTCTAAGGGAAATGGTTTTAATAATTAAAAGTGTCAGGGTTACATCTTGTTCCTTCATTTTAGGGTTAGTGAATTTTTGTTTTATTAAGGAGTTTAGTTGTCTTAGCATAGGGTCATATCTATTTGGAGCCCCAAAGTGTTCTTTTACTGCATTAAAATTTGTTAGCTGATAACATTGCCATATCATGGCATTTTTAATAATGGGACAATTGGATAGGTCTATCATTTTGTTATTGATTTTTATATTATGGTTGAAATGGATAGGTTGAAGGAAAGAGAGAGTATCCTGGAGATTAAGAGAACACTGCAGTGCTTGAAAAATGTTTATTTTGTTTTTTAATGCAGGTAGAATCTTAAACTTGTTTACATTTTTGGACATTAAGTATGGGATAGAATGAGGGTTTAGTTTGATTGACTGTATATATTTGTGCCAGATTTTAACCCAGGTTGGGGTCCTTGTATCTACAGATGGTTCATGGCTCACTATTTGGATTAGGCAGTTTGCATTTATTACGTTATAGTAAAGATTAAAGTTGGGAAGGCTCAACCCACCTTTCTCCTTTGGGATTAATAATTTTTTGTAAGAGATTCAGGTTGATTTAGGAAACCAAAGGAATTTTGAAATGGTGGTTTCAATTTTATTGAAAAGGTTTTTGGGTATATTTAGGCTAATAGAGTTTAGATGGAAAAATATCCTAGGTAAGATATTCATTTTAATAGTGGCAGTTTTTGACAACAGGGACAGGTTGATGTTTTTCCATCTGGATATTTCATTGTTTGTTTGGTCCCAGACTTTAGATCAATTTGCCTTCATCAAATCTTGATGCGTGTGCATAAAGATTATCCCCAAGTATTTGTGTATTTGACTGGAATGTCAGACAAGGGAAAATAGGATTTTAGGTGATTACGAGCATTTAATGGAAAGATGGAAGATTTTGAGGAATTTAATTTGCAATGGTGATGGACAGGTTGACAGACGAGATCAGACAGGAGTCCCCGTGGACTATGACATTTGCAGATGACATTGTGATCTGTAGTGAGAGTAGGGGACAGGTGGTGGAGACCCTGGAGAGGTGGAGATATGCTCTAGAGAGAAGAGGAATGGAGGTCATCAGGACTAAGAATATATGTGTGTGTGAATGAGAGGGAGGATAGAGGAATGGTGAGGATGCAGGGAGCAGAGGTGGCAAAGGTGGATGAGTTTAAATACTTGGGATCAACAGTTCAGAGTAATGGTGAGTGTGGAAGAGAGGTGAAGAAGAGAGTACAGGCAGGATGGAGTGGGTGGAGAAGAGTGTCAGGAGTGATTTGTGACAGATGAGTACCAGTAAGAGTGAAAGGGAAGGTCTATAAGAGGGTAGTGAGACCAGCTATGTTATATGGGTTGGAGACAGTGGCATTGACAAAAAGGCAGGAGTTAGAGCTTGACGTGGCAGAGATGAAGATGTTAAGATTTGCACTAAGTGTGACAAGGATGGACAGGATTAGGAATAAGTATATTAGAGGGTCAGCCCAGGTTGGAAGGTTTAGAGACAAAGCCAGAGAGGCAAGATTACATTGGTTTGAACACGTGCTGAGGAGGGATGCAGAGTATATTGGGAAAAAAGATGCTAAGGATGAAGCTGCCAGGTAACAGGAAAAGAGGAAGGCCTAAGATAAGGTTTATGGATGTGGTGAGAGAGGACATGCAGGTGGTTGGTGTGACAGAGCAAGATGCAGAGGACAGGAAGAAATGGAAACAGTTGATCTGCTGTGGCAACCCCTAATGGGAGCAGCCAAAAGAAGAAGAAGTTTGTAATTAGCCACAGAGGAAAAGAGACATTGATTTACAAATTTTGCGGAAATCACTATTCGGGAGCGCAAAATAAATATTTAAATCATCTGCAAATGCTGAATATTTTAACTCTATGTTAAAACTTTGGGTATATAATGATACATTTTCTGGCTGATCAAAAGTTGGAGAGGTGCAAGATAAATATTAAAAAGATATGGTGAAATGTGTCTAGTACCATTTGTGATTTTGATAGGTTGGGAAAATTGTTTTATTACTGTATAGGGAGGCAGTTGCATCCTTATATAACATTTTTATAATATTATTAATATAGTCAGGAAAGTTGAAATATTGCATGGTTAAATATAGAAAGTTTAAGTCCACATTATCAAAGGCTTTAGTGGTGTCTAGCATGAGTCCGTATCTCGGTTGGTTGCCATTTTTTTAGAAATAACATTGTTGTGTCCAAAGTGAGGGTGTTGTCACAGAGTTGTCTTTGTTTCATGAATCCAATTTGTTCTGGGGAAATAATTGAAGCCAGGATTTTCTGCATTCTACTTGCTAGGATGGACACCAGAATTTTAATATCTATATTAATGAGGGCAATGGGTCTATAACTGAGAGGGTTATGTTTGTCTGAATTAGGTTTCAAGATGAGGATTGTTTTAGAGTTATTCATGTATTTGTCTGTGATTCCATTAAGGATGATGCAATTATACAGGTTGAGAAGAATCTTGATTAGTTGGTCATTAAACGTTTGGTAAAATTCGCCTGTGAGTCCATCTGGGCCTGGCGCCTTGTTAGGTTTGAGCTTTTTTTTATACCCAACTTTATTTCATTTAATGAGCTAGGACTAGCTAAAGAGTTGTTGTGTGTTACTTAGTTTAGGGAGGGATAACTTATCTAGGAGTTCTTTATGAGTTTGATTTTTAGGGTTATATATCTCGCAAAAGATATCTATGAATTAATTAATAATGTCAGAGTTGCTATATAGGGTATTTCCTTTGTAATGTATTTCTGATAAATAATTGGGCCATTTTTTATGTTTATTAGTTTGGCTAGTGTTCTAGAGGGGGTTTGTACCTATTCTGAATATCTATGCAGAAGTCTTAGTTCAGCTAAAGAGTAATTTTGCTGATGGAAGGAGTATATTTGTTTTTGGGTCTCATGAAGTTTACTCTCTAAGTCTAGAGAATATTTGTTTTGGAGTTGTAGATCAATCTTCTTGCATTCATTAGTGAGGTTAGTGGTATATCCCTGTTCCTTCTTTTTATAGAAGGATGACTTTTGAATAAGTAACCCTCTGATAACAGGCTTGATGGCAGCTCATTGAAGGTCAAAGGGGATGGAACTCATGAAGAATTCAAGTTCAAAATGTTTAAGATACTGATTAATTTCTCTTATAACATCATCTTTTTTAAGGATGTTAGTATTTAATGTCCATGTGGAACTGCTGCCATTGCTCTTATGCTGTTGTGTTGGGTTGATACACAGAGTTATATGAGTGGTCTGAGATAGATCTAGCTTCAAGGCCAAAATTATTAATTTTATTTGAGAAGACATCAGAGATTAGGAAAAAGTCAATTCTAGACAAGACTTTATGAGAGACAGAGAAATATGTGTACTTACTGGCTGCTCTATCATGATCAAATATTTGGAAAGGGTCAGTTAAATTGAAGTTATTAATCAGGTCTTGAATAGATGCAGTTAATTGGGAGGGTTGTTTCCTATTTTTATTTGAGCTATCACTCAGGAGTTGATAAGTGCATTCTAGTCACCTACCACAATTTCAAGGATAGTGTGCCCAAAAAAGCCAAAATCAAGTAAAGAAAGGCACACAAGTGGATAGACAGCACAATGTATTTGAAAATTGTGGAATAAAGCCTTTTTCGAATACATTGTGCTGACTCTCCACTTGTGTGCATTCCAGTCACTTCCTATAATAAATAAATGATTGGTATATTGTATTAATAAATTGTGAATTTCATAGATGAATAAATGCTGGTTTGTACATGGGCTATATATGTTTAAGAACATACTAGGACAGTTTAATTTGGGGTAAGAACAGGTAAATAGACACCACCGGCCATTGGGGTCTGACTTAGTGGTTAGGATTTCCCCAGGAAAGTATTTTTTTAATTAAAGATGGCAGTACCTTTTGATGAAAGGCTGTTTCCAGCTGATATTATGTTTTCAACCCAGTTTCTTTTCCTGTCATTGTCCAATTGGTCATTTGTCAGGTGTGTCTCTTGCAAAAAGAAAATGTTAAATTTGTTCAGGCAAATTAGGTGCATTAGCAATTTATTTTTTATTTTCATGAATACCATTTATGCTCCAAGAATTAAATTTAATCATTGTGTTTAGAATATAAGTGTGGGATAGTAATATTTGGGTGATTTAGCAAGAATGAGTTGTTGAGACCTGACATGCTACTAGTTCTAGTTATATTTAATGTACTATTAAGTGAAGCAGTTAATCTGAGTGACATGGCATCCATGAACTCTACCACAATCCTAGTGCCTGACCACAAATCTCCCTAAAATTATCTTATACAGTATATAAAGGAACATATAGTAACTGTACAAACAAAGACTATTTAGCATGTCTGCAATAGCACCATAATTTAGCAGAGTGACAGAAATAAAAATCTCAATATTCCAAGTGTCGGCAAGCATTGGACAACCCACCCCCTAACTGCTCCCATAAGGTTACGTTTAACCTAAGAATGAGCAACACAGAGAAAAATAACATAATTTTCTGCAAACATATAGTATTTAGTAACTAATCATAGACTTAAATAGAAATTTAAGGCAGTTTTTTATAGTGTAGGATATTAGTGTGTTAGTTCCTTGTTTAACACTAAAACACGAGCTAGATGTGACAGGTCACTGCACTAGTCCTTCCTTTAAGAAACAGGAATAAGGACAAGGAATGATTACTTTAATTGGTCATTAGAGTATGAATCTTTACGCTTATGGATAGGCCTATTACAATAACTACCTATCTAGTCTAAGACAAATAACCTTCTCAAGCATAAAACAAATATAGTTTTCCTTCAGCCTACAAAGTGAGTGTTAGAGATGAGTGGGGATATTAGCAGTGGTTGTAATTATAGTATGTGACATCTGATGAGAAAAACAGTCAAGGAGTAACAAATATTTGCATCATTATATACTATATCACCTACTAGAAAGAAAGAGCAACATGCTTATTATTAGAAACATTTGTGCAAAAAAATTTTTATACAGCTCCTAAGGTATCTTATATTAAGGAAAATGCTACCATGAAAATAATACATTGCAGTAAATAATGAGACAAGCATGGGTATAAGTGTGTGTGTGTGTGTGTGTGTGTGTGTGTGTGTGTGTGTGTGTGTGTGTGTGTGTGTGTGTGTGTGTGTGTGTGTGTGTGTGTAAGAAGTGCAAGTGTGTAAGTACTCACATGTATATAAACCTTCACTGCTTGTTCTAAGTATAAAACAAAAAAGGTACAACCTTCCATTTTATATGCTTTGGACCATACTTTTATCTTTTAAACAGCAAGGTAAGTCCTTGATCCGAGCAGTGCTTGTACATGCTGAGAAATAAAAGTATAAATGGAAGGAAGATAACTGATGCAGTCAGCCCTGTCAGAGTAGCAAGCAGCTGCAGTACAACAGAGATGAAAGTATTTTTTTTTTGCATATGTATGTATATCTGCTCTCCTCTAGCCAGACTTATGCCTCTGAAGCATTCAGTAAGCAACAGAACAGTGCATAAGTGAGGGGGGCTATTAATAGATTTGTTGTGTATATGTGAGAAAGCGCTTTGTGAATCATTGTAAAGATCGGGATATAAACAGCACACATTATAAACTTCAGGACATCACAAATTAAGAGTCATATCGTGTTCATTGATAACTGAGATAGTTATTTTGGACCTAATAGCTTGATTCCGATTGAATCAACATCCAGATCATTCCCAATAATGCAATTCCTCACTCTTGGTGACCTCCCGACCTCGTGATGCCATCCGACGATGTTCCCGTTGAATTCTGGGTAATAGAATGTTGCAACAGTACTGAAAGCCCACAAAAAGGCTTGTAATGCAAAGGCAAGGCCCCAGGTGACTCTCCTTACCAGGAACAAGCAGGCCCATGCACTCCAACCACGTCAGAAATGGGAAAAACCTTCCAGGATAACTAGGAAGCCCCAAAAAAGGTTTAAAAGTACTCCAAGTAAAAAGTAATTAGAATTAGGGTTGAAAGTGTGGCCTAATGGTTAAGGTGTTTGCCTTACAAACACAAGGTACAGGGTTTGAATCTCACAGGGGATAACTGGCTAGGCTTAAAATGGCTCACAAGGGCAGTTAGCCTAGTACTAATTTATTGAACCTATACTAACCTCAAAAAAGGGCATAGCAAAATTAATTTAAAATGGGTGGCAAAAGCCAAACACATTCTGGCTAGGCTTATAAATGCCCTAGGGCAGATAACCTAGTATGAACCTATAAACCTAAATAGTTTCTTTTGCTATTTTTTATGAGTATTGTGAATCATATTACTAATTTTTACTGAAAATTTTTATTTTAACAAGCTTTTGGCTCCATGTAAGTCAATGCATATTTTGGAACACAGTGTTTGCAGAATTTTAAAGATACCAAGGCAAATAGATTAGATACCTTTTGATGTGTTTTTTTTTGGCTGATCTACTATTCGGGAAGTTCATTGAAGGCTCTCATAAATGCTTTTTTCCTTCATCAACTGTTTGAATAAAATATTTTTGATCACTGTGGTAGAAGGAAAGAGTAGCTGGATACCTCATTTGGAATCTAATTTTCATTTGAATTAGATAAGCACAGGAAGGAGCTAAAGCTTGCCTTTGAAACTTGATGGGCTGTGGCAGATCTTAAGAGACTGTGATTTTATATCCTGTCCATGAAATTGTACCTTTCTTTTTAGCAGCCATAAGAATTGTATTTGTATGAGCAGCATTTAGTAACCTGTCATATATTTGTCTAGGAATCACTTTGTCTTGTGTTCTGTGTAATGCTCTGTGAACCCTCTCAATTACAATGTCTTTAGTGAATGTTTTGTTCTCAGTTAATGCTTCAAAGATTTCTGTTAGTATAGCCGGTAACTGAGCTTGGTCAAACTTTTCTGGGATGCCACGTATTATAATATTATTCCTTCTACTATGTGCTTCTAAGTCAATTATTTTTTGCTGTAAATCATAGATAGTTTTGTCATTTGCATAGCCAGCCTTAGGCACAGGCCAACTAGGCATCTGCCTAGGGCGCCGCTGTAGCAGGGGCATGTTTCCAGTATTTATTTGGTGTAGGTAGACCAGGATGGGGGCACCAGATGGTGTGGTAGGGGGTGCCGTGGAGCCTTTTTGCCTAGGGCACCAGTTGACCTAAGGCTGCTCCTGATCATTTGAATTTACTTTTGCTTGTAGATCTTTTATTTTTTTTATATTTTCTTCAGTTTTATTTTCAGTGAGGCTTAGTCTTGTGATTATTTGATCTATACTGGATCCAAATGAGTTAAGCTTGTCTGAGAAGCTTTTTATGTCATCTTGAAGAGGTTGCAAAGCTGATTTGATGTCTTCTACTTTAAGTGCAGAATCCCCTTTAGTTTTGAAGGCTCCTTTACTAGGTTTCTGAATTGGTTTATTTGTTTTTTTGTCTCTTGGTTATTCTTTACTTCTCAGGGGAAACTATAGAAGACAGTTTGGTCTTAGATGTTAAAGTTTCCATAGATTCTTGCTGAGTAGCCATCTTCGTCTAAATTCCCTTTTATAATTGAAAGTAGCCAGTGCTGAATGATTAGAACACCTTTTCTTTTACTCTCCTCATTTCAGGATTGTATTCTTATAGAGATGCCTGTCACCATGCGGCTGCAACTATACAGCCAGAGTCTGTAGTGGTAGGCACCAGATAAAACCAGGTAAAAGAAAATACAGTACAATCTCAAAATGCTGTTAAATCCTTTTTCTTTGTTTGTCTGTTGAGCAGTATTTTCACTTTGATGTAAAGATTAATGCAAGTTATATTAAGCGAATGAGATTAGCTGTTATGGGAGCAGCAGAAAGTGCATGCTCAAGTGCTCGGCAGCCATCTTGGAAAAAAGCCTCTACAAGCTTTTTTTTATTTTCAGACTGTAATACTTTCTGTTGAAAAAAGTAAATTAGCCAACTGCCCTATTAATTGTGAAAGAAGACTGCTGTGATTTTTGAATGTGATCACAACTTGATGTTAAACTTACTTCAGCTACTAAATGTTCCATAGCCATACTCTCTAAATTTAATTACTAGTTTCTGTAACTGGTGTCTAACTTCTAGAAAAAATTTGATATTAAGCTTGCGAGCTCAGCTCTTCACAAAATGTCTTGGGTTAGATCACGAAAAAGGATGCTTCCCAGGAATGTCTGAAGAAGGTCCATGACAATTCTGTCCTTCACCTTGCACACTCTTCTTGTTAGTCTGAGTAGTCAATAATTACTGGGCTCTATAGAAGGCCATCCCTTGTGAATTTTAAGCTAAAATACCAGTTTCCAGACAATTTCATATGTCATAGACTTCCATGTATATGGAATAAGCTCCCCCACTCAATTAAGCACAGCTTATCAAGTCATGCTTTCAGGAAGGAATGGAATGGCTTCGTAGGCACCCACAAGTTCCAGCACAGGCTCCAGAGCATCAAGATCCTTGATGGCCAATAGGCTTTGAGCTTGGTCACTAAACCTTTGAATCTATGAACTTATATGAATAGAATAACCAATGTATATGTTTTATTTAGTTTCCAAAATAGCAAAGTAAAGCTGTTCACAATGCAGATATTAAGCACAGATGAAGCTCTTTAATTTACAACAAATACAGTCATTCAGCAATTCTTTAATTATATGCTCAATTCAGTTCAGGGTCACAAAGGACCCAGAGCTTATCCAGGTACTTGGGCGGTGCAAAACAGAAAATCTTATCCCAAATGGAAAGCCAGCACATAGCAAGAATCATATGCACAATCAATTTCACATGGCAAAAGTAGTTTCAGTGCTAACTAGTTCACTTATGACACACTTTTTGGATGTGGGAGAAAAACAAAGAACCTGAGTAAAACAATTACAGACAAAGGGAGTAGATGCAGACTCTGCACATATCAGACATCCAAGCTGAGAAATTAAATGGGGAACCAGGAGTGGTCAAGCAGCAATATTAACCAGTGAGCCACATTCAGTGAACAGAATATCACTTTAGAAGGGCAAAACCACCACCGTAACAGGGACCGTAACAGGGACAAACATGCAAAATCTGAAGGTAATGCTACTCACTGCTAGACGTCTAAACCTCAAAATGCACTCTGTCAAGGCACTCCTAAAAATGGAGAACATCGATATCTGTGCAGTAACTGAGACCTGGTTCAAGGTTCCAGAGAGCACCCCTGCAATACCAGGCTAGAACACTTACCACACTTTTTGGCCACCAAACCAGGACTGAAACACTAAAGATAGAGTAGTGTCCATATTCACCGAGGATATTCACAACACCAGGCTAGTTGCCCAACACAATGCGTCTGAAATTCTCCAGGTGCAAATAACACTAGGTAAGACTGCAATCCAAATTGTAGCTTGCTACAGATCCCCCACCATGCCCCAAGATTCTCACTACACCTTTCTAAACATACTGGAAAATATTAAGATACAACCAAACACCCTAATACTAAGTGATTTCAACTACCTTGTCATTAAATGGGAAAACTACTCGTGTACCAACACCTTTGCCCAACAGTTCTTGGAATTCATAAATTCCAATGCCCTGGATCAACTAATCCTTACTCCCACCAGGGGCTCCAATATCCTAGACCCTGGTCATTACCAACATGGGGAATCGATGCTCCACACCTATGGTCATCCCCTCGCTGGTCAGGTCTGACCATAAGCTAATCATCCTTGACATCCACATCCCACCCCCACCCCCCAGTAAGGAAACCTCTGTAAAAAACTTCTCCAAAACCAACTTCATGCTACTCAAGTCAGAAGTGACAAACTTCATGACACCCATGCAGACGGGAACTGAAAGTTTGACTGCTGAATCCTACACTAAGGCACTGTACGAGCACATCCACTCATGCATGAATCATGCCATCCCCAATAGAACCAAGATGCCCACCTCCAAAAAAAGGAAGCCAATCTGGTGGTCCCTTGCCATAAACAAACTTTACAACAAAAGTAAGAAACTGTTGCAGAAAAGAGGAAAATCCCAGGATGCAAAAAATTCCCTTACCAGCCTCAGTAAGAAGCTGAGATCCCTCATAAAACCCACCAAAACTCGTTAAGAAAATAAAATTGCCAGAGATTCCAAAGACAACCGCAAGGCATTCTATAGCTATGTCAAGAATCTAAATGCCAATGCTCAGACCTGCTCATAGCTACAACAGAATGGTATTAAATATACTGATCCCAAGGATATTGCCAATATCCTGGCAGATCGATTCAGTGCAAACTTCACCCCCTTCTCACCCCCCTAAAGGGCCCATCTCAATACCGAAAGATTGCCAAATTCTGGTAATAACGGCCACACAGGTAAAAACCGCACTCTCCAAAGCTAAGAATACAGCATCCATGGGACCAGATGACATCCCAGGCTGTGTACTACATGAACTACAAAATGAACTGGTACCTCACCTAAGTGTCATGTTTAATCATAGCCTCACCTCAGGCTTTCTGCCCACTGAGTGGCACACAGCTACAGTTATCCCACTCCACAAGGGGGGGATCCACCTTGGATCCCAGGAACTACTGCCACATCAGTCTGACAAGCCTTATCTGCAAGGCCATGGAATGTATTAGCATGGAACTTATAAACAAAGACATTGGCAACCTTCAAACACTGGACCCCATGCATTTTGGTTCGTGAAGGGCCGATCCTGTCTCCTGAACCTGATTGACTTCTTCGAATCAGTCTCCAGAGCTGTGGACAAGGGTAAGGTAGTCCACACAGCCTAGCTGGACCTCACCAAGGCCTTCAACACCATACCCCACTCTGGAACCATAGATAAACTTACTAAGCTGGACATTAATCCCTATGTCACTCGATGGGTTGCCAACTGGCTTACTGACAGAACCCACACTGTAAAAGTAGCCAACTCCAAATCCAGCTCCAGACAAGTGACAAGTGGAGTACCTCAGGGTTCAGTCCTGGAACCGCTCTTGTTTGGCATCTACTTCTCTGAAGTACAGGCCAACACTAAGGGACTCTGGCTAACAAAGTTTGCAGATGACTGCAAACTGGGAGCCGTTATTGAATCCCCAAATGATGTGGATATTCTACAAAAGGGCCTTACAGAAACAGATGCTTGGTGCCAGAGTCATGGGATGAGGCTCAATGCCAAGAAATGTATAGTTATCCCCTTTGGGAAAAAAACATGTACCTGTGAATTACCACATAGGTGGCAGTACACTAAAAACTGAAAGTGTGATAAGAGACTTAGGGACACAGGTGGACAGTGGTCTCACCGTCGATAACCACATTGCCACAACAGTCAGGAAATCCTTCTATGTGGCACACTTCACAACTAGGGGCTTTTCATCCAGAAAAAAGGAGGTCATTGTCCCACTGTACTCATCCTTCATTAGACCCATTATAGACTACAACATCCCATTTGGTATGTACCTCTCAAGACATCTGCAACAACTGGAAAGGCCACAGAAATACCTCACTAAAAGAATCACAGGCCTAAAGCAGATGCCCTATGCTGACCGTCTAAAAAACTCTACCCATACTCTGTCACATATCGTCTACTCATAGGCAATCTCTGCTTAACATACAAAGCCATGTCAAATCCAGAGCTGTTGGACATGCTACACTTAAAGAAATCCTAATCCCTTAGAGCCACATGCTTCAGGGATCTAAACCTTGTCATCACAATGAACAAAACATGTTGGAAGGATAGGTTCTTGACCCAGAGACTCCCCAGACTCTGAAACAGACTGCCCATACATGTCAAGCAGATTGCCTCTTTGGCCCTCTTCAAAAGGAACCTTGATGATTGGATGGGAGGTAGGAAATTCACCCCAGGGATCATGTCAGTCACCCTGCTAGACAGGGGTCCAGGGAAGTAAATACTGTGGGAAGAAATAGCCAGGGAATTGTTATGGCTAGGCTTGTATAGGTCCTAGGGCCGATAGCCTAGTACCAACCTATGAACCTAAAAGAAGTCTGTGAGTATGTGGACATATTTATTTGATGATAAACTCAATTAGGATCCTGGATAAAGTAAATAACTGGAAGGCTGTATAGATCATCGATACAGATCTCACAACTGATGTTCAGGTCTTTCTTCCTTAGAGAAATACCAAGCTATCCTTGTAATAAATATCAACTAGTATACTTCACTATAGTCATATTCTTTTTTTCTGTATGCTTTTCCCCCTCTGTATCCAATGATTATTAAGCCTCCCATATCCCTATCACAATGTTGAGACCCAACTAGAGGAGTTATCTTGCTGGCTGCCATGGAGGTGGCTTATATATCTGAGAGCAAACTGGCAATGCTTGTAATTTTTCTTGTTTGACTACTCGTCTAATGTTATGTTTGCATGTCCAGGCTGAAACTGAAATGGATCCACTGGGATCAATGCTCTACCCCAGTTACCAAAGTGAGAAAATCAATTAGTGAACATACATAAGGCCCAAAACCACACTCTAGGTGGCTTGTGTGATCATCTGCATCACCAAACAGTGTCATATGTCTTCCCCTTTCATGTGTCTTCCTCCATCAAAAGATGATGAGGCCTATCTTCACTGGCTATTCCTTCTGGAACTAACATTTATTTTATCTCAGAGAAATCACATGCTGAAGTTTGCTTTATTTATATTATAAGTAGCTGACAAAGGTGATGAAAAATGCCCTCCCCTAATATGATAGTCAGCTGTATCAATGCCATCATCATGATGCAAAAATGGAGGGCTAGGTCACACCTAAGATTAACAGGGATTTACCTATTAGAGTACCATCTGGTAGATGAACATTGTACAGCTACTACCTAATGATTGAGACAGCCCTCAGCAAAACATTATTAAAGACTTTCAGGTCAGTTTTCCGGTTTGCTCCCTACCTAACTTGGTTCATACAAAGTAAATCTATCAGAACAGATGAGTAAATACTATTAATCTTTTCTCCAAATAAGGTTTTACATTTCAAAATAAATATGATAATGTGAGTGTAGGATATTATATCATCTTACACTGCATCATGCTATATTATATTGCACATGCTAGTAAAATCCCCCAACCCCCCAAAAAAAGAAATATGCTTTTTATTGACTTCAGTAATGTAACATTACTTTTTAATGTTTAGTTTATCAAACATGGTTTAGTTTCCACCTTCAAACATTGAATGAACTTACACACCAATATGTGCACAAACACAGATACAAACACAAATAGACACACACACACACACACACACACACACACACACACACACACATATGACTGTGACCCCTCACCACAGGCGAAGCAGTTTAGAAAATGGATGGCTGAGAAACGTACTGCATTACTGGGAATCAAAATGTATACATGTAAAATGTATGCATATCCATACAGACCACCATGTCCATCTGATGTTGTTCTTCTTTTCTAGTCTGTGCATACCCATACAGTAAATGGGATCCTGAAAATGCTGCTACATAGAAGTAACCAGACACTGCAGACATTACAGCATTAGACAATGCTGGACTCATTCTGGTTAGGTTAGAATAATAGAAACAAACCTTTTACCCACTGCTGATATATAGGTTCATAGGTAAGCAATAGGCTAACAGCCCTTGTGACCCATTTTAAGAATAGCCAATTTCTCTTTTGGTGCTTGAATTAAACTATCTGATTTGGTGTTACATTGGTCCTACCCAATCATGGTCAATATTTATATATTACCCATAGTGAGAATAACTAGGATCATACCATAGATAATTTGAGGGGACCCCTATATGGGATAAAGCTAATTATGTCTGTTATTATTATGCATTATTTCAGTATATCAATCACCTGTGAAGAGGCATGTTGCATTGAATTAAATCTATCCATTGTAAGTAACAAGCAATGTAATGGAATTATTTGTGATTTAAGGCTGCCTGCAGCCAAGATATGGATAACATACATACAACAATTTCTTCTATAAAAAGAAGCTTTTAGGATCAGAAATAGTAATTCTATGTTTAGTGCAGTAGCATTTTTAACACCAAAGCTGCACAAGATGGTTCGCTGGTGCTTGTAGTTTGTGTTTTTTAATTGAAAATTATGAGAAGCATGCTTTGTTACAGACTCATTTCTGAAAGATTAGTATTGGGTATAGTAAAGAAGATGACATATTTAAAGTATGCATAAACATGAATAAAGATAGAACAATAAATGTAATACACATGGTAGGATTAAGTATATGCTTTTAACAGTAACAATTCAAAATGCTGGGACCTGCTAGAGCAAGTCTTGAAATATGAAGACTGAATGGGTGAAAGAATGGAGTTACATATACTAAGTCTGAGATGCCATTTCTCAGAATATTCCCATTTCTCTGAAGTATGGTGAAATCGGAGTTGGTATTTATAAGTTCAGGGGGATATGGGGGGCTTGCCCCCCACATGGGGGTATGTGAGGAGAGAGGCTTACCCCTTCCTGAAAAAATAAGTTTGTGGAGAGGAGCGATTTTCAAGATTTAGTCTTCACCTGTGTTTTCAGTCTTTTTTCGGCTTATTGGCACTCAGCATTTTGAGTGCTGACATTTCAATAGGGAGCCTCTTGTAACATTACGTTAACAATGAGGAGTAAAGACTGTTGGAGTAGGTCATGTAATGCTTGTAAGACACTGTGATGGATAAAGCTCATGAGCAAGGAGACAACTGAAACACTCAGGTAAATCATCTAATACTTGTGGAAAAACTAACAATGTTCCCACATTAAGCGGATTTTAACTACATCGACCAGATGAAAATTTCCAGTCACTCAACCAGTCATCCAGACTGGTTTAAAGTTTGCTAGGAAAAACACTGTTTGATATGTAAAGGTAGTCATTTGAAAAATGAGGATGCATTGGTTTAGGTATCTGATATGCCATCTGGTGGTGTTGATATGGTAGTAACAGGTTTAAGTCCCTAGTGTAGGCATTTTTACCACAACTTTAGTTTAAGTGAAGGAGTTCAGAGAGTACTGGGTCACTCATAGCACAGAAGACTAAGCAGAGATAACCACTATGGAAAGAGGAAATTTAGTCTACCAGACCAGCTAAGGGCACTGAGACCCAACTTCTTTTTGGTGAGGAAACAATGAGCTCTTTTGAGTCAGTTTAGGTATTTAGTGATGTACATGCTAAGGGGTGCATTGTATTAAAGGCCTAATACATGAGGAACAAAATGAGATTATAACTTTTTTGGATCTTGAGAAGATATCAGAAAATATAAGTTGTACAGGGAAGAAGGATTTTGCAACTACCACAGAGACATGAAGGCCAAAAAAAAGTGTGTTATTAACATAGGTATCTATGTCCCTATAGCTGTGTCAGATTTAAGTAGCATGTAACCTACATAGTATCATTAGAGATGATGAAGTTACCACAGTAGGCTAAGCTGCATTTCTTGGTGTTGAGGGATGTGACTACATAGTATCAGTACTAGAGATGATGAAGTTCCCACAGTAAACTAAGCTGCATTTCTTGGTGTTGAGGGATGTGACTACATGGTATCAGTAGAGATGATGAAGTTACCACAGTAGAATAAGCTGCATTTCTTGGTGTTGAGGGATGTAACTACATAGTATCAGTAGAGATACTTGGTGTTGAGCGATGTGACTACACAGTATCAGCAGAGATGATGAAGTTACCACAGTAGACTAAGCTGCATTTCTTGGTGTTGAGGGATGTGACTACATGGTATCAGTAGAGATGATGAAGTCACCACAGTAGACTAAGCTGCATTTCTTGGTGTTGAGGGATGTGACTACATAGTATCAGTAGAGATGATGAAGTTACCACAGTAGACTAAGCTGCATTTCTTGGTGTTGAGGGATGTGACTACATGGTATCAGTAGAGATGATGAAGTTACCACAGCAGACTAAGCTGCATTTCTTGATGTTGAGGGATGTGACTACATAGTATCAGTAGAGATGATGACGTTACCACAGTAGGCTAAGCTGCATTTCTTGGTGTTGAGGGATGTGATTACATAGTATCAATAGAGATGATGAAGTTACCACAGTAGACTAAGCTGCATTTCTTGGTGTTGAGGGATGTGACTACATAGTATCAGTAGAGATGATGAAGTTACCACAGTAGACTAAGCTGCATTTCTTGGTGTTGAGGGATGTGACTACATAGTATCAGTAGAGATGATGAAGTTACCACAGTAGGCTAAGCTGCATTTCTTGGTGTTGAGGGATGTGACTACATAGTATCAGTACTAAAGATGGTGAAGTTACCACAGTAGACTAAGCTGCATTTCTTGGTGTTGAGGGATGTGACTACATAGTATCAGTACTAGAGATGATGAAGTTACCACAGTAGACTAAGCTGCATTTCTTGGTGTTGAGGGATGTGACTACATAGTATCAGTACTAGAGATGATGAAGTTACCACAGTAGACTAAGCTGCATTTCTTGGTGTTGAGGGATGTGACTACATAGTATCAGTAGAGACGATGAAGTTACCACAGTAGACTAAGCTGCATTCCCCACTCGGGCATCATAGATAAGCTATCCAGCTTAAACATAAACCCCTATGTCACAAGATGGGTCGCAAACTGGCTCAAAGACAGAACCCACAGATTGAGAGTTGCTGGAGCCATGTCAGACTCGAAACCGGTCACAAGTGGCATCCCACAGGGTTCTGTCCTGGGATCACTCTTGTTCGGTATATACTTTTCTGAGGTACAGGCAAACGTGGGAGGACTATGGCTCACCAAGTTCATGAGCGACTGCAAACTGGGCGCCATAATCAACTCTCCAGCTGACACAGACATCCTTCAAAAAGGTCTCACAGAGACAGATAACTGGTGCCAGCGCCATGGTTTAAAGCTAAATGCCAAAAAATGTATAGTCATACACTTTGGCAAAAACAATGTGCCCACAAATTACCACATAGGCGGAAACCCATTAAGTACAGAGAAAGTTATTAGGGACCTGGGGACCCAAGTTGATAGTAATCTCTCCTTTGAAAACCACATTGCCAAAGTGGTTAGAAAGACCTTCTACATAACCCACCTCATCACAAAGGGTTTCACATCTAGATCAAGAGAGGTAATCATGCCCCTTTATTCATCCCTCATCAGGCCCATCATAGAATACAATGCCCCTTTGGGATGTACCTTACCCGACACCTGCAGCAATTAGAAAGACCCCAAAAGTATCTCACCAAGAGGATCAAGGGTCTCAAACAGATGCCATATGCTGCTCGGTTAAAAACTCCAGCTCTACTCAGTTGCATACCGCCTACTTGAGTGATCTATGCCTGACATACAAAGCTATGTCAAATCCAGAATTAATGGACATGCTCCACCTCAGTAAATCTAAATCCCTTAGAGCCACACTGGGGAACTTGAACCTCAGCACAGAAATAAATAGAACTTGCTGGAGGGACAGGTTCATAACCCAGAGGCTCCCTTCGCTCTGGAATAGAATTCCAGTTCATGTGAGGTAGAGCACCTCACTGAATCTCTTCAAGAAGAATCTCGATAAGTGGATGGGGGATCCTAGGTTTGTCCCAGGGATTACTCCCGTGTCACTATTAGACAGAGGCACAGTAAACTAAACCTTAAAAAGGGCACAGTATACTCAAATCATGGGGTGGCGTAAGCCATACAGAATCGGGCTAGGCTTATAATTGCCCCAGGGCATATAGCCTAGTATGAACCTATGAACCTATTTCTTGGTGTTGAGGGATGTGACTACATAGTATCAGTAGAGATGATGAAGTTACCACAGTAGACTAAGCTGCATTTCTTGGTGTTGAGGGATGTGACTACATAGTATGAGTACTAGAGATGATGAAGTTACCACAGTAGACTAAGCTGCATTTCTTGGTGTTGAGGGATGTGACTACATAGTATCAGTAGAGATGATGAAGTTACCACAGTAGGCTAAGCTGCATTTCTTGGTGTTGAGGGATGTGACTACATGGTATCAGTAGAGATGATGAAGTAACCACAGTAGACTAAGCTGCATTTCTTGGTGTTGAGGGATGTGACTACATAGTATCAGTACTAGAGATGATGAAGTTACCACAGTAGACTAAGCTGCATTTCTTGGTGTTGAGGGATGTGACTACATAATATCTGTAGAGATGATGAAGTTACCACGGTAGACTAAGCTGCATTTCTTGGTGTTGAGGGATGTGACTACATAGTATCAGTAGAGATGATGAAGTTACCACAGTAGACTAAGCTGCATTTCTTGGTGTTGAGGGATGTGACTACATAGCATCAGTAGAGATGATGAAGTTACCACAGTAGACTAAGCTGCATTTCTTGGTGTTGAGGGATATGACTACATGGTATCAGTAGAGATGATGAAGTTACCACAGTAGACTAAGCTGCATTTCTTGGTATTGAGGGATGTGACTACATAGTATCAGTACTAGAGATGATGAAGTTACCACAGTAGACTAAGCTGCATTTCTTGGTGTTGAGGGATGTGACTACATAGTATCAGTAGATATGATGAAGTTACCACAGTAGACTAAGCTGCATTTCTTGGTGTTGAGGGATGTGACTACATAGTATCAGTACTAGAGATGATGAAGTTACCACAGTAGACTAAGCTGCATTTCTTGGTGTTGAGGGATGTGACTACATAGTATCAGTACTAGAGATGATGAAGTTACCACAGTAGGCTAAGCTGCATTTCTTGGTGTTGAGGGATGTGACTACATAGTATCAGTAGAGATGATGAAGTTACTACAGTAGGCTAAGCTGCATTTCTTGGTGTTGAGGGATGTGACTACATAGTATCAGCAGAGATGATGAAGTTACCACAGTAGACTAAGCCGCATTTCTTGGTGTTGAGGGATGTGACTACATAGTATCAATAGAGATGATGAAGTTACCACAGTAGGCTAAGCTGCATTTCTTGGTGTTGAGGGATGTGACTACATGGTATCAGTAGAGATGATGAACTTACCACAGTAGGCTAAGCTGCATTTCTTGGTGTTGAGGGATGTGACTACATAGTATCAGTAGAGATGATGAAGTTACCACAGTAGACTAAGCTGCATTTCTTGGTGTTGAGGGATGTGACTACATAGAATCAGTAGAGATGATGAAGTTACCACAGTAGACTAAGCTGCATTTCTTGGTGTTGAAGGATGTGGCTACATAGTATCAGTAGAGATGATGAAGTTACCACAGTAGACTAAGCTGCATTTCTTGGTGTTGAGGGATGTGACTACATAGTATCAGTACTAGAGATGATGAAGTTTCCACAGTAGACTAAGCTGCATTTCTTGATGTTGAGGGATGTGACTACATAGTATCAGTACTAGAGATGATGAAGTTACCACAGTAGACTAAGCTGCATTTCTTGGTGTTGAGGGATGTGACTACATAGTATCAGTACTAGAGATGATGAAGTTATCACAGTAGACTAAGCTGCATTTCTTGGTGTTGAGAGATGTGACTACATAGTATCAGTAGATATGATGAAGTTACCACAGTAGACTAAGCTGCATTTCTTGGTGTTGAGGGATGTGACTACATAGTATCAGTACTAGAGATGATGAAGTTACCACAGTAGACTAAGCTGCATTTCTTGGTGTTGAGGGATGTGACTACATAGTATCAGTACTAGAGATGATGAAGTTACCACAGTAGACTAAGCTGCATTTCTTGGTGTTGAGGGATGTGACAACATGGTATCAGTACTAGAGATGATGAAGTTACCACAGTAGACTAAGCTGCATTTCTTGGTGTTGAGGGATGTGACTACATAGTATCAGTACTAGAGATGATGAAGTTACCACAGTAGACTAAGCTGCATTTCTTGGTGTTGAGGGATGTGACTACATAGTATCAGTACTAGAGATGGTGAAGTTACCACAGTAGACTAAGCTGCATTTCTTGGTGTTGAGGATGTGACTACATAGCATCAGTACTAGAGATGATGAAGTTACCACAGTAGACTAAGCTGCATTTCTTGGTGTTGAGGATGTGACTACATAGTATCAGTACTAGAGATGATGAAGTTACCACAGTAGACTAAGCTGTATTTCTTGGTGTTGAGGGATGTGACTACATAGTATCAGTACTAGAGATGATGAAGTTACCATAGTAGACTAAGCTGCATTTCTTGATGTTGAGGGATGTCACTACATAGTATCAGTAGAGATGATGAACTTATCACAGTAGACTAAGCTGCATTTCTTGGTGTTGAGGGATGTGACTACATAGTATCAGTACTAGAGGTGATGAAGTTACCACCGTAGACTAAGCTGCATTTCTTGGTGTTGAGGGATGTGACTACATAGTATTAGTAGAGATGATGAAGTTACCACAGTAGACTAAGTTGCATTTCTTGGTGTTGAGGATGTGACTACATGGTATCAGTAGATATGATGAAGTTACCACAGTAGACTAAGCTACATTTCTTGGTGTTGAGGATGTGACTACATAGTATCAGTAGAGATGATGAAGTTACCACAGTAGACTACGCTGCAGTTCTTGGTGTTTGGGGATGTGACTACATAGTATCAGTACTAGAGATGATGAAGTTACCACAGTAGGCTAAGCTGCATTTCTTGGTGTTGAGGGATGTGACTACATAGTATCAGTACTAGAGATGATAAAGTTACCACAGTAGACTAAGCTGCATTTCTTGGTGTTGAGGGATGTGACTACATAGTATCAGTAGAGATGATGAAGTTACCACAGTAGACTAAGCTGCATTTCTTGGTGTTGAGGGATGTGACTACATAGTATCAGTAGATATGATGAAGTTACCACAGCAGACTAAGCTGCATTTTTTGGTGTTGAGGGATGTGACTACATGGTATCTGTAGAGATGATGAAGTTACCACAGTAGACTAAGCTGCATTTCTTGGTGTTGAGGGATGTGACTACATAGTATCAGTACTAGAGATGATGAAGTTACCACAGTAGACTAAGCTGCATTTCTTGGTGTTGAGGGATGTGACTACATAGTATCAGTACTAGAGATGATGAAGTTACCACAGTAGACTAAGCTGCATTTCTTGGTGTTGAGGGATGTGACAACATAGTATCAGTACTAGAGATGATGAAGTTACCACAGTAGACTAAGCTGCATTTCTTGGTGTTGAGGGATGTGACTACATAGTATCAGTACTAGAGATGATGAAGTTACCACAGTAGACTAAGCTGCATTTCTTGGTGTTGAGGGATGTGACTACATAGTATCAGTAGATATGATGAAGTTACCACAGTAGACTAAGCTGCATTTCTTGGTGTTGAGGGATGTGACTACATAGTATCAGTACTAGAGATGATGAAGTTACCACAGTAGACTAAGCTGCATTTCTTGGTGTTGAGGGATGTGACTACATAGTATCAGTACTAGAGATGATGAAGTTACCACAGTAGGCTAAGCTGCATTTCTTGGTGTTGAGGGATGTGACTACATAGTATCAGTAGAGATGATGAAGTTACTACAGTAGGCTAAGCTGCATTTCTTGGTGTTGAGGGATGTGACTACATAGTATCAGCAGAGATGATGAAGTTACCACAGTAGACTAAGCCGCATTTCTTGGTGTTGAGGGATGTGACTACATAGTATCAATAGAGATGATGAAGTTACCACAGTAGGCTAAGCTGCATTTCTTGGTGTTGAGGGATGTGACTACATGGTATCAGTAGAGATGATGAACTTACCACAGTAGGCTAAGCTGCATTTCTTGGTGTTGAGGGATGTGACTACATAGTATCAGTAGAGATGATGAAGTTACCACAGTAGACTAAGCTGCATTTCTTGGTGTTGAGGGATGTGACTACATAGAATCAGTAGAGATGATGAAGTTACCACAGTAGACTAAGCTGCATTTCTTGGTGTTGAAGGATGTGGCTACATAGTATCAGTAGAGATGATGAAGTTACCACAGTAGACTAAGCTGCATTTCTTGGTGTTGAGGGATGTGACTACATAGTATCAGTACTAGAGATGATGAAGTTACCACAGTAGACTAAGCTGCATTTCTTGATGTTGAGGGATGTGACTACATAGTATCAGTACTAGAGATGATGAAGTTACCACAGTAGACTAAGCTGCATTTCTTGGTGTTGAGGGATGTGACTACATAGTATCAGTACTAGAGATGATGAAGTTATCACAGTAGACTAAGCTGCATTTCTTGGTGTTGAGAGATGTGACTACATAGTATCAGTAGATATGATGAAGTTACCACAGTAGACTAAGCTGCATTTCTTGGTGTTGAGGGATGTGACTACATAGTATCAGTACTAGAGATGATGAAGTTACCACAGTAGACTAAGCTGCATTTCTTGGTGTTGAGGGATGTGACTACATAGTATCAGTACTAGAGATGATGAAGTTACCACAGTAGACTAAGCTGCATTTCTTGGTGTTGAGGATGTGACAACATGGTATCAGTACTAGAGATGATGAAGTTACCACAGTAGACTAAGCTGCATTTCTTGGTGTTGAGGGATGTGACTACATAGTATCAGTACTAGAGATGATGAAGTTACCACAGTAGACTAAGCTGCATTTCTTGGTGTTGAGGGATGTGACTACATAGTATCAGTACTAGAGATGGTGAAGTTACCACAGTAGACTAAGCTGCATTTCTTGGTGTTGAGGGATGTGACTACATAGCATCAGTACTAGAGATGATGAAGTTACCACAGTAGACTAAGCTGCATTTCTTGGTGTTGAGGGATGTGACTACATAGTATCAGTACTAGAGATGATGAAGTTACCACAGTAGACTAAGCTGTATTTCTTGGTGTTGAGGGATGTGACTACATAGTATCAGTACTAGAGATGATGAAGTTACCATAGTAGACTAAGCTGCATTTCTTGATGTTGAGGGATGTCACTACATAGTATCAGTAGAGATGATGAACTTATCACAGTAGACTAAGCTGCATTTCTTGGTGTTGAGGGATGTGACTACATAGTATCAGTACTAGAGGTGATGAAGTTACCACCGTAGACTAAGCTGCATTTCTTGGTGTTGAGGGATGTGACTACATAGTATTAGTAGAGATGATGAAGTTACCACAGTAGACTAAGTTGCATTTCTTGGTGTTGAGGGATGTGACTACATGGTATCAGTAGATATGATGAAGTTACCACAGTAGACTAAGCTACATTTCTTGGTGTTGAGGGATGTGACTACATAGTATCAGTAGAGATGATGAAGTTACCACAGTAGACTAAGCTGCATTTCTTGGTGTTGAGGGATGTGACTACATAGTATCAGTACTAGAGATGATGAAGTTACCACAGTAGGCTAAGCTGCATTTCTTGGTGTTGAGGGATGTGACTACATAGTATCAGTACTAGAGATGATAAAGTTACCACAGTAGACTAAGCTGCATTTCTTGGTGTTGAGGGATGTGACTACATAGTATCAGTAGAGATGATGAAGTTACCACAGTAGACTAAGCTGCATTTCTTGGTGTTGAGGATGTGACTACATAGTATCAGTAGATATGATGAAGTTACCACAGCAGACTAAGCTGCATTTTTGGTGTTGAGGATGTGACTACATGGTATCTGTAGAGATGATGAAGTTACCACAGTAGACTAAGCTGCATTTCTTGGTGTTGAGGGATGTGACTACATAGTATCAGTACTAGAGATGATGAAGTTACCACAGTAGACTAAGCTGCATTTCTTGGTGTTGAGGGATGTGACTACATAGTATCAGTACTAGAGATGATGAAGTTACCACAGTAGACTAAGCTGCATTTCTTGGTGTTGAGGGATGTGACAACATAGTATCAGTACTAGAGATGATGAAGTTACCACAGTAGACTAAGCTGCATTTCTTGGTGTTGAGGGATGTGACTACATAGTATCAGTACTAGAGATGATGAAGTTACCACAGTAGACTAAGCTGCATTTCTTGGTGTTGAGGATGTGACTACATAGTATCAGTACTAGAGATGGTGAAGTTACCACAGTAGACTAAGCTGCATTTCTTGGTGTTGAGGATGTGACTACATAGCATCAGTACTAGAGATGATGAAGTTACCACAGTAGACTAAGCTGCATTTCTTGGTGTTGAGGGATGTGACTACATAGTATCAGTACTAGAGATGATGAAGTTACCACAGTAGACTAAGCTGTATTTCTTGGTGTTGAGGGATGTGACTACATAGTATCAGTACTAGAGATGATGAAGTTACCACAGTAGACTAAGCTGCATTTCTTGATGTTGAGGGATGTCACTACATAGTATCAGTAGAGATGATGAAGTTATCACAGTAGACTAAGCTGCATTTCTTGGTGTTGAGGGATGTGACTACATAGTATCAGTACTAGAGATGATGAAGTTACCACAGTAGACTAAGCTGCATTTCTTGGTGTTGAGGGATGTGACTACATAGTATTAGTAGAGATGATAAAGTTACCACAGTAGACTAAGCTGCATTTCTTGGTGTTGAGGGATGTGCCTACATAGTATCAGTAGAGATGATGAAGTTACCACAGTAGACTAAGCTGCATTTCTTGGTGTTGACGGATGTGACTACATAGTATCAGTAGATATGATGAAGTTACCACAGTAGACTAAGCTGCATTTTTTGGT